>NC_056737.1:9892145-10009645 GCF_019279795.1 Protopterus annectens
GGCCCTCCCCCAGCAGATGGCCACACTCAGCGCGTCCTCTGCCTGGGAGTACCACATTTATCATTGGGCTTCCAAATTTGTGCAACCTTTAACCCTTGGGACTTGAGGGATAGGAGGAATAAGCTGATTCTGGTGTGTCTCCTACCTGCGGAGTCTGCTTTCTCCTACTCACCCTCGGTGGCTACAGCCACGACTGTGGCTGTTCTGCTTGCTGTCCCCTCTTCCCTGGCTGGGACTCAGCCTCCCACTTCTTCCCAGGGAGAGAGGGAGTCTAAAAAAAGACAAGAGAGAGAGGAAAAAGAGAGGCATAGAAGCCACAAGCAGCAGGCCGACTCAGCTCCCTCAGCCCCACCTGCTAAGCTGCTCTCCTCACTCTAGAAGGTATACGGGCCATCCTCCCCTCTGCTCCATTCTCCACACTTCTCACCGAAGCCGGAGGAGGAGGCCTGACCATCTTCAAGGTCGTCGCGGCGGCCCTCCCAGCCAGGTTCGGCGGCCTCTTCCAGGTCAACCCGTAGCCTCTCCAACGCTGATATGGACCGGATGATGCGTAGTTTCCTCCAAACCCAACTGCAGATGGGAGTGCTGTTGCCTCCCCCACTCCAGGGGAGAATTTAGCCGCACTTTTTGCCCCGTTAGCTCGTTTTCCGATCCACTATGGGTTTTCGGATCCGAGGAGTCTTCGAGTCAGGGAGTCGGCACCGATGGTTTTCGCTACCTCGACGCCGGCATGCCCTCGAGTTTGTCGGATCCCCTTTCGGATCCCAGCTCTCGGGGCCAAGAGTCATGCGTCAGATCCGAGGGGGCCAGTGTGTCTTTGGCTCCGTTTCGGTCGGAGTACACTTTCCTCTCGGGTCCGAGAGCTTTGGCTCCGACACCGATCCATGCGCTGGATCCGAGGATTTTAACCAAGGAGCTCAGAGAGATCGGTTCACTCTCGGCTTTTGACATGGTGGAGAGGGTCCTCTCGAGAGGTTCGAGACCCCCTGCTCTTTCTTCGGATCCTGCCCCCACTCCCTTGCAGCTGGGCTTATCTTCCATCATCCAGTCCCAGGGACAGTCTGCGTTGATGCCTCAGCCCGTTCCACTGTTGGAACATGACCCTGGTGGTGAGCCCTCCTCGGACAGTCCCACCGAGGAGGCCCCTCACAAACGTAAGTGTTAGAGGAGGCACTTGGACTCCCCTGAGTCCCTCACGGAGGATACCAATTTGGAGGAAGGGGAAGGTACCCCCAGGTCACCCCCTGAGGTCGTCTCCTTTGGAGACTTTATGGAAATGCTTTGCATAAAGGTGGGGGTGGTCAGCCGAAAAACCTTCCTCGGATGAGTCTGTGTTCCTGGAGGCATTCGACACAGGCCCGTCTACCTTTTGGTTATCCCCTCCGACCAACCCCCTGGTTGACCTCATCACTACCAGGGCATGGAAGTAACCAGATACTGTAGTTCCAATCCCCAGGAGATCAGATAGGATTCTTAGTCCCCCTGTGGATAGGACGGCTTGGAGTAAGGGTTTCCTGATGGATGCCATGGTAGTGGCGGTAGCCACCAAGAAAGAACTTGCCTAGGATAGTTCCTCGATCCATCCCCCTGATAAGGAGTCTCGGACGATAGATCATTTCAGGAAGTGGATGTTTGCTTCAGCTACCTTTTCCATAAGGGTGCTGAATTATATGGCCCATGTAATTAGACTTCAGTGGGATCTGGTGCAAGAATACACTGAGTCTCCCCCTGAGTCCATGTCTGCCGAGGACAAACGGACTTTCTCGGCTTTCATGGCCACTCTGAAATCTGTTTCAAACACGTCTATGCGGCTACTTTCCCATGCCACTGAGCGGGCCACTAGAGCCAGCGGGTCCTGCTTCACCTTAAGGCGTCACGTCTGGCTCTGGCTTTGTGATTTTGCGGAACCTTTCAAGGCGTCCTTCGCGAATGCGCCCTTCGGTTCTACCCTGTTTGGGAAGACCGTCCGCGACACATTGGTTCATAGCGAGAAAATCTGGAAGACACTGTCTGCTGTCAAAGTCCGCTTCTCGGCTCCTCAAAGGTTCTTTTCCAGGAACCAGAGAGGACAAAAGAAGATGTGGTTCCGGAAGTCTCGTCAGTCCCATTACGCTCCAGACCCTTCGTCCTTCAGAGTCAGAGGGGGACAAGGTGGATGCCAAGCCCAGAGGCAGAGGGAGGCCGAAAAGCTTTAGGTCGTGGGAACCTTTTTCTGACCAACCCACGCAGCAGCCCTTAGGGGTTGCCCGACTGCTCCTCTCTGGAGGCAGTCGGGGGTGTTTTTCGAAGCACCTGGCCCAATGGGAGTCCATCACAACAGACCGCTGGGTGCTTCAAATAATATCCAGAGGTTACTCATTCCCTTTCATCAACCTGTCTCCTCAGTCGAGGTGCCTCCCCGATGTTCCACCCATTCAGAGGGAGGCTGCAGATTTAGAGATAAAAAAGCTGCTAGAAAAAGAGCCATCCTGCATGTTCCCCCAGGCCAATCTGGATTAGGCAATTACTCCAGGTTCTTTTTAGTGTCAAAAAAGACGGGGGACTTAAGGCCGATCCTCGACCTTTCAACAATGAACCTCTTCATTGCCAAGGAGAAATTCTGGATGGTCACGCTTCAATCTGTTCTGCCCTTGCTGCAGGAGAAGGACTGGATGTGCTCCATAGACCTCAAAGATGAATACTGTCACATTCTCATGGAGATTCCTCTGCTTTTGGCTAGGGGCCAGTCATTACCAGTTCAGGGTCCTACCCTTCGGCCTCACCACAGCCCCCAGGGTGTTCACCATGGTCATGGCAGTTGTAGCGGCCCAACTGCGACTTCAGGGAATATAGGTTTTTCCTTACCTAGACGACTGGCTCCTTACTGCCCCCACCAGGCGTCTACTCTGCTTAGCCAGGGATTGCTTCCTACTTCTAGCGTCCCGACTGGGGATGACCATAAACTTGAAGTTATCCCTTCAACCAATTCAAGTCTTGGAGTTCATAGGGGCCAGAATAGACATGCTTCAGTCCAAGGCCTTCTTGACATCAGACAGACTTCACAGTTTGACCTTACACGTTTTAGCCCTTCTTCAGTCACCTGCCCCATCAGCAGAGTCAGTCCTGAGAGCTTTAGTGTCCATGGCAGCAGCAATCACTCTCACGCCCTTAGCTCGCTTACACATGAGGATTCTCCAGTGGACTTTGCAGTTTCAGTGGTTCATCCTTCACCACCCGTTGGACTTACCGATTCCTCTCAGCAGAGTTTACAGAAATTCCCTCATCTGGTGGCTCCAATATCAAGAGCTTCGGAAAGGTCGACTGTTTATGCCGCAACCCCAAGCCATGGTGACCACGGACACTTCTCGCCTTGGGTGCGGGGGGAGCATTACGTGGGCAGAACTGTCCAAGGTACGTGGACTCAGAAAGAGACCGTTCTGCATATCACTGTTTTGGAGATGAGGGCGCTGCTTCTACCGTTGCAAGCCCTTCATGCCTTTCTTCCTCCAGGGTCTATTGCGATTCAGTCAGACAACATGTCAGTGGTCTGGTACATCAACAAACAGGGGGGACCAGGTCTTACCCTCTTTGCCAAGAGGCGATGAGAGTTTGGGACTGGATGATATCCACCAACTGTTTTCTGTTAGCAATGCACATTTCGCGTCGGTCCAACATCCTAGCAGACAAACTGAGTCGAACTACTCTCTCACCTTGCGAGTGGTCTCTGAATCCCATAGTAGCGAAACAGATCTTCAGCAAGTAGGGTCAGCCTTGCTGCGATCTGTTCACGTCGCCTTCCAATGCGAAGTGCAGCGAGTTTTTCACTCTAATTCCCCCTCCGGGGGAAAGCCCCAAAGTCGCTCTAGTTCATGCTTGGCCACCCAGTCTTCTTTATGCTTACCCTTTTCTTCCGTTGATAACAAAATTCTTACAGAAAGCTTGTCGGTTGAGGAACAAGATTTTCCTCATAGCCCCATTCTGGCCTCGTCAAGCCTGGTTCCCGTACCTATGGATTCATCTTATAGCTCCTCTCTGGATCTTGGATCCCATCCCAGATCTGATATCTCATCCTTCAGGATTGATACCCCCCGAATCTGATCGATCTCAAGCTCTCAGCTTGGTTGATCCAGTTCCATTAGTTGGTGGGACTCCCAGTATCTCGTCTGCAGTCAAATCTGTCCTGGTAGCGGTGCATAAGCCTTTTACCAGGAAGGTTTACAATAGTAAATGGAAGCGGTTTTCCATTTGGGCATCTCATAGGAATTTGGACCCTTTCACTGCTCCCATCCCAGCAGTGCTTGATTTCCTCTCTCATGTTTTTCAGCAAAGGAGCCAGTTCTTTTACTGTAAAGGTTCAAATGGCTGCCATCTCCCATTTTCACATTGGGGACAATCTCAATCCCCTCGTGTCCATCAAGATTTGCAAGACCTTTTTGAAAGGTACGTTCCTTTTGAGATCTCATATTACGAACCCCGTCCCTCCATGGGTTCTGACTTTGGTCCTTCAGGCTCTGACTGGACCTCCGTTTGAACCTGCAGCTTCTGTTGATTTGAAATTCTTTTTCTGGAAAACTGTCTTTTTGGCAGCGATTACTTCAGCTAGAAGGGTGTCGGAACTTCAGGCCCTCTGTATTAAAGCCCCGTATCTTGTTTTCCATAAGGATAGGGTCTCTCTCAGGACTAACCCATCCTTTCTACCTAAAGTGGCCTCTGAGGCGAACATCAATCAGTCCATTAATCTCCCATTTTTTTTCCCTAACTATCAAAACAAAGGGGAGTACAAACTTCATTTGTTAGATGTTCATAGTCAATTACATTTTTATTTACACAGAACAGCTGTATTCCGCAAGTCTGATCAGCTCTTTGTTTCCTTTGCAAAACCCTTCTTAGGTAAGCCTGTGTCGAAGGTAACTCTGGCCAGATGGATTTCGAATTGCATTCTGCTCACATGCAAACTATCTGTCCTGCTGGAGCCTACAGGGGTTCATGCTCATTCTACCCGCTCTGTGGCTAATTCTGCTGCATTCTGGTTGAGAGTTCCCTTGGATGACATTTGCTCTGCGGCTACTTGGGTGTCCTCTCATACCTTTATCTCTCTATAAATTGGATTTAGTGTCTAGAGGTAGGGCGGCCTTTGGCTCTGCAGTGCTCTGGAATATCCTTCCTTGAGGACCTCCCAAGTTTTGGTAGCTGTGGACTCTGCCCCACAGGTTGATGATCAAATAAAGTTACCTACTTCAGTTAAAGAAGTTATGTACTCACCATAACGTTCCATCTGAGTAGGTAACTTCATTTGTCAGCAACCGACCCTCCCTCCTTCCCCCTAACCTGGTTCTTTGATTACCTGGACCCTAGGATGGTTTATCAGGTCCTTTGTTAATCCTTAGGTTAGGATTCTTCAGGTTGTTGTTTTGTGGTTATATAAGCAGGCAAACGCAATCTGAGGATTGGAAGGAGGTCGCAGGGTATTATGGGTAAGGGGGAGGAGCTTGGAGCTCAGATCTCTAGCTTGGAAAGCTGCCGGCTCGGATCCGGGTCGGTTCCGATACCCACAGGCTGCTGACAAATGAAGTTACCTACTCAGATGGAAAGTTATGGTGAGTACATTGAGTACATAACTTCTTTTTTCCATTTCCTTGTTGCTGCAATGAGTGTACAGTTTCAAGTAAGGTTCTTTATTAAGGTTTGTGTTATTTTCGTATTGCTGCAATGAGTGTTCTATTTCAATTTCCTTATTGCTGCAACAAGTGTTCAGTTTCAAGTAAAGAGTGTGCGTGTGAGTGTAAAATGCCCCATTTAGGTATGGCTTGCTGGTTAGTGTTACTCAGGCTGAAACCCTGTACCTTAGGTACAAAAAGCAAGATCCTGAATTCTCTACCCATACTACCACTTGTGATTCGAGGAGTTGAGTCCACATCACTCAGCTGTCCAGATTTTTACAGAATCTCTGGAATTTTTGACTCATACTCTTGGTCTGTTCCTCTTAAAATTTGTGGTGATCTGGCAAATCAGTGAGAGCTGTATTCACTAAATAATGATAGCCATTTAAGTTTCAGTCTTCCTGTCTTTCAGGAAATGCATGGTAGCACAAAACATTTTATTCTAGCAACTTTCTAAGATTATACAAGCAGTGTTGAAAATGTGTACCTGGTTTTGGGCCTTTGCCCCCCCCCCCCCCCAAGTAAATGTTGTCTTTTTCGAGATTTCTTGTGCTGCAAAGTTCAGAGCTATATTTGAGATTCAAGTGGATTTTGCAAGGAGCTGAATGCTTCAGGGGAAGAGAAGTTTAGTGCTGCTTTTGCTAAGTCTGTTTGCATTGTTAGTAGCACAACAGGTAGTATACTTGCTTTTGATGCAGAAGGATGTGGGTTCTACTCCCACAGTATATACATGGAGTGGTAATACTGTACTGTGTTGTACTTTAAAGGGGGTGTATGCTGCACTCCTGAGATTGACTTCCTTTAGAGGAGATACCTAGTAACTACAAACCTGTTATCATTTTGTCATTCATTCCCTATTGCATTATTACTAGTGTATCATTTTTTAAAAATGTAACATAGGCAATTTATTTTTCAAGGGAAACAATGAAATATAAAGTTGTTTTCTAGCAGCAATCTCATAATTCGTTACCGATCTGTTTAATGTGGAATTATTTAGATGACTTACTTCTGCAGATATTGTACTTACCTACTGATGTTGGATTATAACAACAAAAGTTTGAGTACACTTTTATGATGGAAATGTTCTGAGTTAGACAGTTTTGTCATTATTGATTCATACATTTTGTTTCATTATTTACTGGAAAAATGTTCAAAACAATAAATTTAAACTCGATCTAACAAGTGTGCTATTTTATACAAGGAATTTAATTTAATAAATTAAGAAGGTGAATCAAAAACACATGGTCCTAAATATGTGTGCAAGACACGTCTATGATTTGAAAACAGCCCAAAGGTAAACTTTATCTGCCACTAGCCAGATGCATTTTCTTTGAATGTGGGTTTCAGTGCTGTTTCAATGAATGTGAGCTTCAAGGGCAGAGAAGTTTTAATGCTAAGTTTTCATTGTGAGATTGTATTGCTTTGTTTAGCAGATGTCTATCAGTGTTTGTGCTTTGAAATTTAAAATAAAAGTTTTAAATGAAATCCAAATCATTGTAGAAGTAAAGCATAAAGCAGTATGCACATTAACAGTGTTTATGGTAAATGGAAAGAAATAGCCAAGTAATGGGACACTGGAATGGCTGCAAGGGGGAGGGCTGCATATGGGGGGTCCCATTGACCATGATTTTGTGAAGGGGAGGGGTGGCAAACTCAAAGACAGCCCCAGGTGATACAAACTTTAGCTATACCACTGACCGAAATAACAGTTGTTTGAATCACAAACAGCCGACTCCAGTTCAGCGAACTTCCATTCAACCAAAAGCATGGACTACCAAACTCCTTTCCCTGGGAAATGAACCACTTGGCCACCAGGGTGAACTTTGCTCTTTTCCCCAATGTAGTGCAATCTCGGAGTTGGTATGTTTAGTTGGGAGGGTGTGGGGGTGAAGGTCCCGCCACTTGGGTGGGTTTAATTTGTTTCTGTTCACTTTTTTCCCTGGTGGTCAAGTGGTTAATTTCCCAGGGAATGAAGTTAGTAGACCATGCTTTTGATTGAATGGAAGTTTGTTGATTAAAAGTAGACCCATATGCATATATACTCACACACAGATGAATGCACAAATTGGAATAACCATTAAACCAGCATATTTCTAGTAGGTGGGAGGAAACCAAAGCAGCTGTAGAAAACATGTGCATATTAAGGAAAGTGGTGTCCAGAGGTCATGATTGTACAATGCACTCAGAAGCAGTGAGGCAAAAGCCAGAACTATTGAGACACCCTACTGCATATAAAATTAATAGCTGCATTTTACACCATTTACATACACTGCAGATCTCCTTAAACACGAGCAAACAGTATACGATGAATGTTCTTTTTGATGCAATTTTCAAGTATAACTCTAAACTGTTTTTATAACCGTGAAACCCACAGTTTTCTTAAGCTTAAAGCAATTTTTCAACATTAAATGATGATGCTGCCATTTTACATTGGTAGTTGGAAACTGATTTGGAGCCTATGGACTGAGAGCCTTTTTCTTAAACCAAAAGCAGTTCATCAGCATTAAAGGGTAAAATGGGCTAAATGAGCAGTAAACCTACTGTCACTTCTCACCACAACTAAAAGCTGCTTTTGTGCCTGTAAAGTGTGAGCCTTTTTCTTAAACCTAAAATAATTCATCAGCATTAGATAAAAAAATGTAAGTGGAACCTAATAAATTATATTAAAGAAAAGATATGTGGTCACTAGTTAGTATCCATGCTATATTCTCTCTGGGTGGTTGCCAGGGTATTGTAATCCTTTTCATACTGAAGCAGGAATAGAGGTTGTCACAGCAACTTAACAGAGCGTTGGCAGTGAACCTATGTCATGCCTATCTATTAGTTTTTGCAGAGCGTGAGTGCAGTAATTATTTGAATGACCTTACATAGTGTCATTTATATGTTGTTACCTTGTCTTTTACACCCCACTGCCGTGCTCAATCTTAGTTTTGTCAAATAAAAGCCGCAGTTAAGTACATATCCAGATATTGGCAACTTGCTTTAAGGTATTAATGGATGTAAAGTGGTGGTAACATTTTGATGTCCCAAAATGAGTATTAGAAAGTACTGTTCAATTTAATTGAGTGGTCTGGTACCTAGTTTTATTTATTCCTTTATATTGTGAAAACTTTACAAAAGCTGTAGTTTTTTAGTGAAGCTGCAGGAAAGATGTGAAAAACGATATAAAAAAACAGTCTTTTTTTCCCTAAAGCTAGAGGTATGATGTATAATTTGAAAATCTATAAAATGTTGCATTTCTTGAATAAAATGCATCAGAACTTCAGAAAGGTGAAACTTTGAAATGCAGACATTAGCAGGACACAGAACATTTTGGACGGCTGCTTTCTTTCAAGTTATATTACCTTCATGGATCAAAGCCTTTAAGTTATCTAGGCAGTTTTCTTTGGAGGATATTATCTGGATTCATATTTTTACCATCAGGAAATGCAGCGTTAGAACTCATTTTCCATAAGCAAAGAAAATGGGATCAATCTGAAAAGACAGTGTTAAGTATGCATCTGTCAGTGATGGACAAATCCTTGAATTTCTTCCCTAAAAGTTCTTTGCATCAGTACAGTTAAGATACTCTCTGCTTTTCTCATTGAGTGTATAATGGACCTTATAGACCTGGAATAATAAACCAGGGTCTGTACATGAGAAGAAAAAAATATATATATATATGTGTGTGTATATATATATATATATATATATATATATATATATCTATATAAAATGTTTTAGTGAAGCATAGTCATTTTAAAATTTCTCATAACTTTTGTAACATGAATATTCATGCATCTTTAATACACTCAAATTATTTGCTGTTAATATTAACGGTACTTTTAACAGTCATTGCTCACCTGTTCCCTGCCAGTCATCCTCACTTATTTTTCACCTGTACATTGTTTTGTATGTACTGTTTGCTTGACTACAGTTTGCTTAAATGCAGTTTACTGATTTCGTCCCTAAAAGACCTAATCTCTTTTTCCTGTATCTCTTTCCTAATACTCAGTATTGGTTTAGGTTTTGACTTTCATTTTCCAGTAATTGCTTTTTTGGCTGGCAGCATCAGTAAAGTCAACACAGCTGTACAATACCTTGGCTCTTCTTGGTCAGTGCTCCAATTTATATGTGTAATTCCTTATACATCTGTAGCATCTAGTTTCCACTTGAGGAATAATCCTGTGATGTTTGCTTGGGGTATAAAAATACCTGTGTAGACACTTTCAGGTAAGTATTCTAAATTTCACAGATTTAGGTGCCTCGCAGATTTCTTCCCATTATTTTTTGTAATTTCATTTTTTCCTCTTCCAGTCCCTTTTTAATGCTTCCAACTCATTTTTGTAATGAAGTATTAGGTATGCCTACTTATTGCAACTGCTAGATGGTCTCAAATGTAAGAGGTAGGTTGATTGCAGTTATCTTCAGTTAGCAGTAGTAGTGAGAGACAAGCTATCTCACAGTGAGTGCTTTAATGCCTTTGTCTGAGCAAAACATTTTTATTTATCCAGCTATCCACAACCCCTTTTTCCCATGTTTGTACATGGGGTCGGGGTGTCACTTCACTAGTGACAAACATCTAGAGCCAAGGTTTGCACTACGTGGTGGCTAGCCCTGCCGTGGTAGTTCTTCCAAACCACACATTTTTATGCGCACTCACACCTATAGCAATTTTGAGTATCCCTGTGGGTCATCCTGTACCTAGTGCATGCCATTGAAATGTGGGAGGAGACTGGAGCACTTCGAGGAAACCCACGCAGGCAGGATATGCAGTCTCTACCCAGAAGGCATCTCAGCCGAGAATCGAACTGGGGGACCTCTTGCTGTGAAGCAACAACGCAATCTGCTGTGCCACTGTACAACATTTTTATATTTCCCGAGTTTTCATTTTCAAAGTGGATTTCCTAATTTCTCTAAGTAAAGAATTTTGTTTATTTCCAAAAGTTTGTGGCTAATTGTTCATTAATTTAATTTATATGTTGGCAGTTGCACAAAACTGGTGAATACGATTGTTGGCATCAGTCTTTTGAAGTGAGTTTTCAAACTATAGCTACCATAAGTTAACATTGTGGTTGGCTTATTTTAAGAGTGTGCAATTATTGTGTACTAGGCATGCAAGAATTGTTTAGTTGGTGTCATTGTGGTATAGTAAAACCAGAAGGGGTAGTAGCACTATTATTAGCCCATCCTGGAAAACATGCTTTGTGTTTGCTTGACTGTAATGTTTTAGCCAAGGTATGGTTAGTTATTGTAGGATAGCACTGAAAGCTTTGAGCTGAGAGTGAGGCGTACTAAATCCTAAAAAATCCTAAAAAACTCTGGTTATAACTTCACTTCCCAGTAGTAGAATACAGTGTGAACCTTTCTTGGGGTATGGCAGATGTTGGTTATAGCCCAAGGCAACAGTGTTTATTGAAATATGCTCTTATGTCCAAACACTTCTTGTATATAGCTGCCATTGGCACAGTTTGTGGTGCTGTTCCAGACATGTATTGTATATGTGTAGGTAGATATATGTGTGTGTATGTATATGAATAACACACATATACGTGTGTGTGTGTATGTGTATATATATATATATATATATATATATATATATACACACACACACACACACACACACACACACACACACACACACACACGCACTTAATTGAAAAAATGACCTTATCCAGAAGGACCATTTCAGCCACTGTCAAGCAAAGCACTTCAGGAGATTAACCTGTAGAGTATAGCAAAACAACAGCAACAATCATTGGCCAGATGGAAGGAGGGAATCTAGAAAACACTGTGGATAGAATTGGCAGTAAGTCATAATTTGACTTTGTCTTTCTAGTTGTGTGTGTGACTAAGTAGGTAGGACTGTGTGGTGTAATCTGTAAACAAAAACAAAGGTGGACATCATCAAATTTTCTTGTTTTAGGTGGTAGCCAACTGTCTGTCCTTAATGTGTTACTTTGGTATTCATGTTTAGGGTTAGGAATTGTAAATCTTCACGTTTCTTTAGAATTTACATTACCAGGTACATTCTGCTTTGAAGTATTCATTGTTAGAAGCAGGACAAGTTTGAGCTCATGCAGACTTTAATATCTGGGGTCGCTTATCTGGAGGATTTCCAGCTGCACCTTAGGAAGTGAAGTTTGATTGCTGGTTTCCCAATACGACAATTAGTTATTTTGGATCTAGCCATAACATCAAGGCACCTGAGCACTGAGAATATTTGATGTGCTTCCTTATCATTGTTGCTATATTCCTTATACTTGGGATAGGCTCCCAAGGATTGCCGAACATCTGGCCAGCATACCAAAGGCTTTACACCTTCCTGACATCATACATCAGATGTATTTCCTTCACTCCAGGCGTAAGGTACATATGTGACATACGGACATCTAATAGGATCATAGGAGGTTACTGGGCTAATGGCCCTGAGGTCCTTACAAGCCTAGCCAAGAGTTTATCCCCAAAATGAAACATCATTCAGCACCTGTTGCATCTGTCACTGAGGGACACTAGTAAAACCCCTGTGACAAATATGTGGTTTCCTAACAACTCATTAGGGTTAAGCTGGAAGAGGGTCAGCGAGGTGCTCTGTTTGACGTTTATGGGAAGTCTATTCCAGACGCAGGACAGCCTCTGAGAGACAAACCTGTCTCTCCAGCAGGTTTTGTTGATGTTGCATATTAGATTCAGGCCTTTTGAGCGGGTAGTGCACGAGGAGTTAGACTTATGGATATGGAGCATTTCTAGTATGGCGGATTCAGAGATTGCTTTGTAGGCCAGACACAGATCACCCTTGAGCAATCTGTAAGATATCAAGTAGAGTGATAGTGGTTTCAGTCTGTTTGCATAGGACAGGTGGTGTTGGAGGCCATGGATTCTCTTTGTGAGGTATTTCAGTGGCCTTTCCAGTTGATGCAGATGTTTGGAGAGGTACATCCCAAACAGGGCGTTATACTCAATTATTGATCTAATGAGGGAGGAGTATAGAGAGATAATAACCTCCTTTTTTCTGGATGCAGTCTCTTTACTTATGAGATGAACCAAGTAAAAGGCTTTTCTGGCCACTGCCGCTACATGATGGTCAAATGTGTGGTTGTTATCGACCTGAGTTCCCAGGTATCTCACCACAGGTTGTGTGCTTAGGGGGTTGCCGTTGATGTGGTAATCAGTAGGGGTCATGTTTTTGCCAAATGGTATGATGATACATTTTAATCCTTATCTTTGCCACCAGTCCAAACACAGCTTCTGTTTGGTCTGTTTGCCATTCGCCAAGCTTGTTCCACTACTGAGCCTGTTACAGATAAGTGCCTGGTTGGAGTTCCTTCCTCTTTTCTCCTAGTAATTTATTTTCGTGTCATACAGGAATGGCACATGAGTGTGGGAGGCAGATTCCACACAAAGACAGACACAGAAATTACCTTTTTTGTTTGGGTGCTACACACAACCATGATCAGTGTGAGATCTGTCAGGCATTTGTCCCCATGACACTCCACAGCTGTTTGTCTTCCTTTTCTATTGCTCTAGAAAACCAACATCTGAAGTTATTGACCCAGGATATCATGGTTGAATCCACCCACCCCACAGTTCAGCTGCCTGTTTAGAAAAAAACTGAAAGAGCTCATTCTGAATCTGCTTCTGTCCAGCCACCATCGGACACCTCCTTAGGGTTGGATGAAGAATCAGAGGACCAGCAAGGGCTGATTTCAGTTTCCTCTTCCATGACTCAGTTAGAAGATGACATGGACGTGCCTACTCATATGTCCGCTGAGTTTGTGCATAAATCTTGTACAGATGTTGAGGTGAAACCACAGCTAATTATATACGTAGGGCCTAAAGGAATTCCAAATTTTAAGTCAGGGAAGATGTGCCTGGTATCCTTAATGAATCAAGGCAAGGCTCTGAGCCTCCTAGATTTAACAAGGCAGATGTTCCCCTAAAAAAGAAACTGAAAACTAAGCATGTGGCTTCTCACAAAGAGTGGCAGGATTTTATGCAAGGGTTATTTATTGCTCTCATGGGTTTGAAACAGGGATTGTCTGCCCCTGATGCTGTTCCTGGTCATCCACCCCATCTAAGAAGCCTAGGGATTCTGCTTCTTCCGATGAGGTGTTGGACTCTAGTGAAGAGTCCTTAGCATATTCCTCACAAATAGACTCTACTTTGGCCTTGGGATCTGATGACGAGGATTCTTTGTCCCGTGATTCTCCTTTTGAGGAATAATTCCTTGGGGATACAGTTATCTGTTTGATGGAACACTATAAATGGGATTGTTCCCAAATATAAGAGAGAGGCATTATGAGCTATTACAGATGAACTCAACCAGACCGTCTGCAGTCTCTCCAGGAGAATATTCTGCCCTTTTGGACACATTTACAGCAGCTTCTCAGGCTCTTGACTATCAAACTCTGATCCCTTAGGAGCCAGGCAGATTTTATAAGGTACCTGAAGATCATACATACTTGTACAGAAGGATCCTGCTGCTGTCTCCATGTCCACAGATGAGCCATCTAAACTGCTTTTCCCTCCTCCAAGCTTCTGTCTTCAGACAAGGACAGCCGTTATATGGAGAGGTATGGGGGAGGGATTGTATGCTTCTGCTGCTTTGACTTTTAAAGCCATTACTTAATTATCAGACCCACTTAACTAGATGTGTTCTGGCTCTTCTATCCCAGCGGGGAGGGGGGTTTGAATGAAGTGCTTTATTCATACAGTAAGACTTCTCTCTCTCTCTACTGAGTTGTGCTTCTCAGATAGCTCACAATTCCATTAAATGTAGCTATGATGCAGCTGATGCCCTTTCTAGGGTAGCTGCATCAAGCTGTGTCTTAGGATATTTAAGGCAAGCTTTTAGATTCTCCTTTAGGTAATCAGAATAATTTTGGCACTGCTGCTGCAGAATTGTTTAAAACGCTGCAGGATAAGGACAAGGTTATGTAGATCCTCAAATAGATTTTTGTTTTTTCTGTATCTAAGTTCCAGAGAAACTATACTTCAAAGGCTTCCTTTGTCCTTAGGCAGACTAGACAGTCTGCTAGGGGTAAGAGTGTTTCTAAGCTGATTTTCCCAGATATACTCACTCAGTTTTAGAAGCCAAAAATCTTTTCCTGATAGGTTGCGTCTGTATTTCAACATCGAAGCTTTAGTTAATCGAATAACTAAAACTTGATTTTGTAATATCAACAGCTAAAATTGTCGAATGGTCAATTCAACCAAGGGAAACACTTCCTTTGGCCGAATCAAAAAAAAAAAAAGCTTTACATCCGAAATCTGCCCCCCACAACCCCCCAATACCTAAATATAGCAACTCTGAGATCGCTCCAAATTGAAGAAATGGGCATACTCCACAGAACGGCCAAAGAAAGTGTTTCCCTGGTTAAATCGGCCATTCGACAATTTACGGTTTCGATGTTACAAGTTCGCGCTTTACTTATTCGATTAAGTAAACCTTCATTCTTGTAATATAGAACCGATAAGTCTGACATCCAGCCTTCCCTCCTTCTCGCCAGATTCTTCTGTCCCTTATGCTAACCCTTTCCTGTCCTGTTTGGCAACAGATTGATAACCACAGAAAACTGGGTTCTCTTCCAGTACAATTATTTTATGGTTTGGAAGTAGCTTTCTCTATTTTTTGGTCTGTCTCAGCCCCTTCCTTGCAACCTTCCTCATTTTCTTCTGGTCCTGTGGGATCTGGTAGAACAGGGGAGCCATGCACCCTTTTCCCTTGTCTCAACAGGGAAAAGATCATTATTCCAGAATGTTTCAGGTTCCCAGGAAGGAGGGAGGGGACGTGAGGACCCATTTTGCACCTGTCCTATCTCAACACTCTTCTCAAGGTTTCTGCCTTCAGGATGTATCTTTAGACCCTCTTCTCCCTCTTTTATTTCCCCAAGCTTTTCTAGTCTCCATAGATTTGAAGTATGCTTCCCTCCATGTTCCTGTTCACCCTCTCTTCAATAAATGTTTACGTTTCTCTATTTCTTCTTCTCATTATCAGCTCTCTGCCTTGTCTTTTGGTCTTTCTGTAGCTACAAGGGTACTTACCAAATGCGTAGCCCTTGTAGCATCTTTCTGCAGACTTCAGGAAATGCACATATACCCTTAGTTGGATGACCTCCTGATTTAAGCCCCATTTCAGCAGCTTTTTCAGAATCAACACTTCACTATGCTTTACCTATCCATTGTGAGATTCACACTTAATCTCAAAAAGTCAGTGTTGAGTCTTACTCAGGACAAAGTATTTTTAGGTTGCAGTATTCAGACCTTTCATATGCTGGCTTCTGTTCGGCCTCCCAAAGTCTTCAGTTTGACTCTATTTCTAGTCTCATTTCCTCCTTCCAGTTCTTCCTGCAAGGAAATTTCTCTGTGCCCTGGGGTTCATGGCATCCACCATTCCCATGGTTCCTTTTGCCATGCTCCACTTGAGAAAATTCCCATGGTATGTCAGGACTGTTTGGCTCCAGCACTGTCACCCACCTGCCATTCCCACTTTTACCCTGTCTCAAATTCAAACTCCACTGGTAGATTTCAGATCTGCCCTTTCAGGTTCCTCTTTCTACTCGAAAGCTGTACACAGAAGCTTCAGAAGAAGGTTGGGGAGCTTCCTGCAACAATCTGAAAGCCCATGGTCTTTGGTCTCATCAACGGATGCCAGACCTTATCAATATCAGAGATGAGGGCTCTAATCCTAGTTCTTCAGACCTTTCACTCCCTTTGGGTTCCAGGTCCTTTAAAGATTTTTGCAGACAGTGCCACAGTGATGTGGTACATCAACAAGCAGGGGGTCAGAAAGTGTTTTCTTCTTCTTTGCAGGCTGTTTCTTCCAGCTTGGAATTTTGTAAACGGCCATCATTTGGTTCTTCACGTGGTATACATCCCTTCAGAGCACAGTCTAGTGGCAGACTGAGCAGGTAGGTGATGGTACTCCTTATAGGTTCATAGGTTCATACTAGGCTATCTGCCCGGCATTTGGTTTAGCCCCATGTTTGTGGCTTCCCACAAGCCTAGCATGCTTTCTTGTGGCTTTACGCCACCCCTTTAGTATGGGGAACTATACCTTATTTTGCTGTGCCTCTGTCGAGCAGTGACACTGAGGTAATCCCTGGGTATATCTGCGATCTCCCATCCATTGGTCAAGATTTCTTGAACAAGGCCAGCGAGGTGCTCTGCCTCACATGTACCGGGATTTTGTTCCACAGCATAGGAGTCTTTGGGTGATGAATCTATCCCTCCAGCACGCCCTATTAATAGCCGTGTCGAGGTTTAAGTCTCCGCCCCTTGGCTCTGATGGATCTAGATTTTTGAGGTGAAGCATATTCATCAAATCTGGGTTTGACATGGCCTTGTATGTTAGGCAAAGGTCACCTCTGCAGCAAGCGGTAGCGACTGAATAGAGCTGGAGTTCTTTGGTCGGGCAGCATAGGACAGATTTTTGAGACCCTTTATCCTTTTGGTGAGGAACTTTCTGGCCTCTCCAGCTGCTGCAAGTGTCGGGTCAGATACATTCGAATGGGCATTGTACTCAATCATTGGTCTGATGAGTGATGAGTAAAGGAGACTATGACCTCCCTTGATCTAGATGAGAATCCCTTCATGATAAGGTGGGCAATGTAGAAGGTCTTCCTAACTACTACTTTAGCTACATGGGTGTCGAATGACAGTATACTATCAACCTGGGTTCCCAGATCCCTGTTAACTTCTTCTGTGCACAGTGGTTTGCCACCTATTTGGTAGCTAGGGTAACCTTGTTTTCCCCAAGGGTATGACTATGCTTTTTTGGGCTTTAACTTTTGGGCGTGGCTTTGGCACCAGTTATCCGTTCTGTGAGACCCTTCTGAAGGATATCTGTGTCAGATGTGTTTTCTACATGGGCTCCGCCTAGTTTGCAGTCATCTCTGCAAACTTTGTCAGCATAACCCTCCTGTGTTTGCTTGTACTGAAAAGTAGATGCCAAACAAGAGTGGGCCCAGGACTGAGCCCTGTGGGACACCACTTGTGACAGGCTTTGAGTCTGACATGGCGCCAGCAACTCTGACCCTGTGGGTTCTGTCACTCAGCCAGTTTGCAACCCATCTTGTGATATATGGGTTAACATTTAAGCTGAGTTTTCAATGATACCCGAGTGGGGTATTGTATCGAAGGCCTTAGCCAGATCGAGGTAGGCTGTATGGACTGCCTTTCCCTCATCAATGGCTTTGGTGACTGTTTGAAAAAGTCAACCAAGTTTAAAAGGCATGATCTGCCTTTGACAAAGCCAAACTGGGTTGGATCCAAAGTCTGCAAATTCCTATTTATTTATGAGGTCCATTATGATCCTCTCCATGGCTTTGCAGATAAGGCTTGTCAAGCTAATGGGCGGTAATTTCCAGGGTCGGTGGAGGCACCTCCTTTGTGAAGTGGGACCACAGTTGCAGTGCGCCACACTCCTGGGTATCCAGAGGTAAGACTTTGATTAAACAGCTGTCCTAGCTGTGGGTTTAATTCCTCATTGAGTTAGGTGGAGCACACAGCCGGGACACCATCAGGTCCCATGGATGCTGTGTTTTTGCTTTGGAGAGAGCAGTTCTCACTTGGGCGCTGGAGATGTTTGGGGGCTGCAATCGTTTGGTATAGATATCTCTCCTTTTGGAGGAGGGAGTTTGCACTGAACCTGTCAGCCAGTATGTTGGCAATGTCTGTAGGATCAGTAATCTTCACATCATTTTGAACTAGTTCTGAGCATATCTGGGAGTTTCCCCCTAGGTTTCTAACATAGCTAAAGAAGGCCTTATGATTGTCTTTTGGGTTTTTAGCTATTTTTCTCTGAAATTTGCTTTGGATGATTTTATGAGAGCTCTTAGTTTTTACTTATAGTGATCAAGGGTGTCTTACCTTTTAAGGATTTTGCTCTATCTTGTAGTAGCTTCCTCCTCCTTTGTTGTAGAGTTTGTTTATGGCTGGGGTCCACCAGACTGGCGCTTGCCTTTGGTACAAAGAGTCTTTGTTTTGCTTGGGATTGCCTTATCCATGCAGTCCTGCAGGTGCTGGTAGAAGGCATTTGTAAGTGATTCAGCGGCTAGAGTACTGTTTTCTGCCTGGGCCTTAAAGGGGGGCCTTAAAGACCACACTAGTCTTTAGAGTGTGAAGTCAGCTTTTGAGAAGTTCTTTACTGTGGTCTTTTTATTTCAGGTGGGGTGGGATGAGGACCTCCAGCGAGATTAGTTTGTGATCTCATCTCACCAGTGAGGGGTATACCTCCGTGTTGAACATTGTGCTCCCATGTTCGTGATGATGAGATCAAGTATGTTATCTCCTCTTGTGGGGATGGTGACTAGTTGTTCCATGGCATTTGAGTTTATGAATTCCAGGAACTTTTGGGCTAGGGTGTTTGGGCTTGAGTAGTGTTCCCAGTCTATATTAGGGTAATTGAAGTCACCTAGTATGATGGTGTTTGGTGATACATTTATCCCTCTAGTGTTTTCAGGAAGGCCATGTGAGGTTCCTGAGTTTGTGAGGGTGGCCTGTAACATGCTACAATTTGCAGAGCAGTCTTGCCTACGGTTAATTGCACCTGGATGGTCTCCGATGCATCGGCGTTGCCACCAGTCCTGAGGTGTGGGTGTCCTTGATGAATATGGATACCCCTCCTTTCTTGGTATTGTCCGGATTTTGGGGCGCATGATATGAGGTAAAACCTGATAGCTGGGGTGCTCTCAGGAGCCTTGAACCAGGTTTCTGTCACAGCACAGACATCGATTCTCTCCATACTGAGAAGGGCCTCAAGTGCGTGCATTTTGAGATTTAGACTTCTGGCATTGAGCAGCATTACCCTTAGTTTTTTCCTTTTTGTTCTAGGGTAGTAGGTTTAGAATTTGAGCCTTGCCTAAAAAAGGCACTATGGGGTGTAGAGCCTTTGCCAATATCCGAATCCCAGGGGTGACAGGTGCAAGCCGTGGCTTGTCCAGCATGTCATCCCAGGCAGACAGATACTGGATCCCCTTTGAATGACACCAGTGTTTAAGCCAATTGTTAAAGCTGATCATCTTATCTCTGTATTGTGGCATCATTCTTGGTGAAGGTAGGATACTGCTCAAGGTCAGGGTCATACCTGCCTGGGCTACATAATCAGAGAGCTCCTCAATGTCTCTTTTCATGTAGTCCAAGGAGGTACTTGTCAGGTAGTTTACACCAGCATGGACAATGACTGAGTCATATTTGTGCCTGCTGTTGAGAGACCTGCGTTATGTGGCGGATTCTAGCGCCCGACAGGCAGCTTACTGTGACCTACTCCTTGCTCAGTCTGGAGAGCCGGGACGTCAGTGTGTCTGACTATGGAGTCACCAATGACTAGTGTGTCTGGCATTGTGTTTGGCCTTAAGGGCTGTGACTGTTTGACACTCTGACTGTGAGGTCTATGTGTTGCAGGTGTTGTGTTCTGAGGTGGTGGTTGTTTGGGTGTCTGCTTTGGTGGCCTCTGCTGTTTTGGTAGATTTTTGATCAGAGCCTCAGTATGTCTTTGTGTGCTTATGTGTATGATTTGAGGTTGTAATGGTACTATGTGAGACTGGGTCTATAGTGTGTGGTAACCTTCTCCTCCTGACTGGTCTTGCCAGTCCTATGTTGAGAGAGCTCAGCCTCCAGTTTGGCCGTATAGTTGCATCTCTCATGTATTTGTGTTTTGTGGGAGGAGGAGAGGGTTGTCTGTACATGAGGCAATTGTAACATTGCCTCAATATCCAGGTTCACCAGCTGAGCAGGAGAGGACACTAGCAACTGATCCCTCGACATGCTAGAAGGATAGACAAAAACTTTAAAAAGATTCCGGGGCGTGGGTGACCGAGAAATGGGGGTTGCCTTTGGGGTACTATCTATGACAAGAGTGCGATCAAGGTAATAAGTACTGTAGGAGCAAGTGCTAGGTTTAACAGATAGAGAATAGTCTACTTGGAGTCAAGTAGAGATGATCTTTTAGTTATAGGATGCGCTGATTTGATCAGTAGTATAGTTCGAGGAAGGTAGTTTTAAGGGAAAATTTGAAGAGTGGACTTTAAGTAGCCGAATAGTTTAAACCTGCTTAACTGCCTAGTGTGCAACGGTAGCAGCTCGCTTTATAGCAGGGGGCTGAAAAGACAGGAAATGACCCAAAATGGCCAATAAACTACAAGTTACTGCTTTAAACCACTCCTCTGAGGACAAACAGGCAGCTCAGTACTCCCTACTCCCACTAGTGAGTAAAAACTACCCTTGACCAAACAAGGAAAATGGAGAAAAGGAACCAAGACAAAGCCCAGGGATCAGCAAAATCTGATCACTGGAACAAACTATTAGAAAAGTATGGAAAACAAGAGTATTTTTTTTTTTTTGTTTTTTTTTTCAGAAAGGCAGAAAATACAATAAATGCTGTGTTTTTCGACTAAATGCTATCAAAAGCTAGTACAATTGAGTGTATTAGCCTGTTGTTTAACTTTTAAGCAAAACTTAAACAAGCAAGTGCAATAAACAATTCAAGCTATTAAAAACAGTAAAAATAGGTAATAGCAGAATAAAACAGGCAGAAATAGCAATCGAAAGGCTTAAAAAGTCGAAAATGCAGAAAAAAATACTCAAGTAGATCTTTTTGCCTCTCCTCTGAAAAGACAACTTCCTCAGTTCTATTCCAGAGTTACAAGTTCACTGATTTGGAAAGTGGATGCCATGTCTTTTTTTCTTGGAAGATGATGTTCCTGTATGCCTGTCCCAATCTTCCTCCCAAGATCTTGCACAAGATCATGCGGGACATGCCCAAAATCTTGCTGGTGACCCTCTTTTGGCCCAGACAGCACTTTTTTCATCTGGCTAGAGGCAGTCATCACAAGTTACCTCACATAATGGAGCTTCTTACACAAAACAAGTGGTCTTTCATTCACTCTGTTGCCCACACTTCAACTGACACTGCGGGTGATTGGGTTTTGATTCTTTTGAGGCACCAGTTTTCTGACGGTGTGCCTTGGGTTTTGCAGGAGGCCAGAAAACCCACCACTAGAGAATCCTATATAGCTAAATGGAAGAGATTTTTTATTTGGGGTCTCATTCATGACCAGGGCACTTTTTCTGTGGGAGGCCTACTGTTTTTTTGTGTGAATTGCTCAATACTGTGGTTGGCATAGTCTTCTTTTAAAGCTCATTTGTCAGATATTTCTGCCTGTCTGCCTTTGAATCCAACGTTGGCTTCTAGTTTTGAAGTCAGTTTCTGAAAGGCATCATTTCATATCAGGCCATCAAGAAAGCTTATTCCTCCTTCTTTGAACCTTAATTTTGTTCTTGAAAAATTGACTCTCTTCCGTTTTGAGCTTGCCTTTTATTCTTCCATGCAATATTGTATTGGAAGACTGTATTGTTGGTGGCTCTTCTGCCAAAAGACTTTTTGAACACCAAGCTCCTATGGTGGTCCCTTCATTTTTTTTTCATAAGGACAAGGGTGTATCTTTATATTATTCATTCTTTTATGCCCAAAGTGGTTAATGATTTGTCCTTGAGTCAGCCTATTCATCATCCTTCCTATTTCCTTCTCTAAACTCTGCTGGTGAGAAGATATTACTCACCTTAGATTTACATAGACAGCTCAGATTTTACATGGATGAGACTTAAGTGCATCAGAAAATCTTAGCAACTTTGTGTTTACTTGCATGCAAGGAAATTGCATTTGGCAGTGGCTAAGCAAACCATTTCCTCCTGGATCTCCAGTGCCATTTCCTTTTGTTATTCTTTTCTTGTCAGTCAGCTCTTCTGTTCTGTTTATGCTTACTCTACAAGGCACTAGCCTCTTCTGGTGCCTTTTTCAAGGGTCCGGATATTGGATCCATCTTAGAAGTGGCTACTTGGTCTTATGTCCACACTTTACCAAGCATTATAAGTTGGATGTCATTTCCAGGGCTAGGGCAGGATTTACCAGGGCTATCCTTCATGGATATGTAGAGGGTGTTACTCTGCCTTCCTCCTCCCATAATTTCCAGTAGCTTTTGTACTCCCAGGTGTAAGGGATATTCCAACAGTGATGAGGACGGACATAGTACAGTTGTGCAAAAACTTCTGTAACAGTAGATGTCCTTCTTCTCTATGTCGCAGTAGTCTGTCCCTCCCTCCTGTCCCCTTTTCTGTTTCTGTTGCTCTACTGTACATTAAAAACAATCACGTGCTAGTGTGTTTGTACTGAGAATAAAATAAATACTATTGGTATACAGTATAAAAACTTAAAAACAATTATATGTTAATAGCCTTAAGCTTTAGCAAAGGCTTGATTGTTTTTAATGTACATTTATTCAGGAACTTGTTATAAATGTTTTTTAAAATATCTTTGTTTCTTTTAAAAGTTAATTGCCATCAATTAACCTATCTATTTATCAACTGTGTGTGTATATATACCCAGGGACCCCTCCCTGATATTGTCTGAGGAAGTTGCATTGTGTAACGAAAACGTGTTATACTTAAAAGTCTTTTGCGTTAATAAAGCTGTGTTTTACTACTGCGTGGTACTTTGTGCCTTTACACCTTCAGCTTGTGGATATTCATTACTCTACCTCTCTAAAACTAAATAAAATGCACCCCAGGTAGAACAGTAAGCTTTTAAAAACTAAACATGAAACACATCAAATATGGAAAACAACAACAGTGTCAAAAAAAATCATCTTACACAACATGTAGTAGTCTTTGTATTTCAATCCTACACTGTTATTAGGAAGGAAAACTCAAGCTGCTGGCCATTGGAAGGCTTTATACTCTCATTTGATTTCCTTTCCTGTTTGGGGCCTTCACTTCTTCTCCACTGGTTTGTTTGTTTTATCGTTGAGTCTTTACCAGTGTTTCTTCCTTTTTGGTTTTTGTTATGAATAATCATGTCTTGTTCATTGAAGTGTGATTATTTGAACCTACAACATCTAAAACTTTGAGAAGTCAAAAAAAAAAACAGCACTCCCAAGGAAGCACAAAATATTTCTTCAGGGAGAGCAAGCCCATCTGCATTCTCCCCTCCCTCAATATGAGAGCAAGCCTCTACACTGCCAAACTTTATGCCATATGTATGTTTTTATAATGTATATGAACCGGTTCTAAGATTGCAGCAACTTGGACAAGAAGGAGAGAGAAAATGTTATACCCTTTCTTGCTGTTCTCAGAATCTAGCAACTGTAATAGGACACAGACAATATTTTTAGGTTTGACCTTCTGAGTTTGCCAACTAACCAATGACAAGCAGTAGGCCTCCATTTTAAACATAGCATTATAATGATTCACTGCCTGGTAGTTGCCTAAAGTCATACTTTTGCCAGGAATATTTTTCTCAATTTTAATTTCCCTTCTTCCTGTATCATCTGTAGTGTCTACATTAGCTGGAATCTGTTTAGATTTCCATCTTTTAATTACAGCTTTTCTAAATACTGCTGTTAACTGGTGTACCAACACCTGTTCATTTGTTGTTACACCCAGTGACTTGTCAGAGCATACAAAGATCAATGAACTGCTAGCAATCACAGCCTTGCAGTGCACCTGTGATAGTCATTGTAAATCCAATATGTAATACATGTGTGTAGATGTACACATCCATACTGGGGTGCCTTTCATTTGGTCTTAATTCATTTGGTCTAAGTACATAACTATGGAAATTTGCTGTTTTCCCCACTATTGTGTGATGTTGGAGTTGTAATGTATAATTAGTCGAGGATGTGCAGGTGCAGTATTGGGTTTAGATGAAGTGATTTTAGATGAATCAATATAAATCCTATATATGGCAGGCCAAAACATCTGCTAACATGTCCCAGTTACACCTGTATCATATTCTCAGCATGTGAGATCAGCCTGAGGGAGCATTCCTTGCAGTCTAGCTGTAGTATAACACTTGTGATAACAGTTCCAGACTTTCTGCTTTTTGTAGTCTTTATAGCATATCTCAGCAACTGACACATCAGATGTTTTATCATCCAGGTGCTCTTCTGACCAAACTTTGTTTTGCAGGCTCTGTTGCTTAAATCTTTCAATGCTTTGTATTCCGTACTGACCAAATCTTTAACCATGGGTAGATTACTCATTGCTTCGTTCAGCAATGCAGCCACTGCAGGATGATCTTTCTACATGGCTTCATATTTAGGCCTTACAGTTGTGAAAGCCAAAGTTTTTGCTGTGTTTGAAACCATGTGCAGCAGGCAACATCAAAAGTCATATGTTCGCAGTAAATCTTTCTATTTTTCAAAATTAAACTGCTTCACATAGAACACCTGATGTACTGTACTCAGTAGCTAAAAGCAAATTTGTCAAATGTTGTACTCCTTAGCACTCACATTTTAACATCACCTGTTTTAGTACATTGGTTGGAGAGGCTCATCTTCATGTAGTAAGACCCAAGGTTTATTATGTAAAACTCATACTTTTAATTAAGTCAGTTAAGTACCTTGACTTCTTTTTATAACATCCCTTATGCATTAAGTAAAACATGTTTATGTGAAGTATATCACGATATAAACAAGGGGTATCAGACTCGCAGTCTATAAAGTTTTTTCAGAACCAACAAATTGTTCCATTACATTCTGTTCACTATCACCTCAAATGAAATATAACATCATATGTTCAACTGACTTCAGAAAGTGGGCTTTGTTATCTACCAGCAAAAAGTGAAACACACACAATGCTCGAGTTCCCTCTTGGCTTTAGTTCAGCTCTACCATTTTCTACATCATAAAGTTCACTTTCAGTCTCCTGATCAATTCCTTTTTCATCTTTGTAACTGAATCTTTATATAGATTTTCCCAGCCAAATTCCCACGTATTTAAAATGAGGAGCTTCTCACAGGAACCTAGTATTTTGCTGCAGTGTTTGGGGCTGCCTCATAATTTCTAACCACTTCCCTAGATTTAGTTGTGTTAATCTTGCAACCCAAAAATAAACCATACTTTCTCAAATAAATGAAAAGGCTGTTCAGATGTTAACTGTATTAGTTCATCATCTGGAATTAAGGGTATTACTTACTTTGTTTAGTCCAGCCTGATATTTCCTTATATTAGACTTCTCAATTATTGGTGCCATAGGCTGCATATGTAGAGCAAAGAGAATGGATAACAACCCACAGCCTTTTTTCTTTTTAAATACCCATAAGTTCGAACCCTATGGCTTAGTTCCTGTCTTGCACCCTGTCAACCCAATTGTTCTACGGTCACAAGAGCCATTGAGTCCCCTGGCAGGTGAGGAGGGGAGAACCCTACACCCCATTTGTTCTTTCTTATAAATCCCCAATAAGCTCAGTCATGGCAATAGTCTGGTGTCAGGAGAGGGCCAGCCTTGCTAGTATTGCGGGGCTGCCTACCCTCTCTCCTAGTGGAACATACCCCGTCCCTGCAGTGGCTCTTCTGTGGTCTGCTATATCTGCTACCCAAGGGTATTCCTTGACTCACAGTGCAATTTCCCAGTACAGCACAGGCTGGATAGACCCCAGCTCCATGTGGGTGAACTCTTAGTACTGCCGCTAGGTGTCGCTCATGTGGGAATCTAGGACCACCTCCATCTCTCCCAAGAATGGGCAAGTATTCAGTGGTCTTTCATGCCTGTCCCCCCTTGCAGGCTCATACAGGTGCCTGAGCCACTATTTAGACTCAGGTCACCTGCAGTGTAATCAGGGCTTTATCCATCTATGGCATTAAGTTGCTGTGACGAGACAGCTTTGATTCATTCCCCTCTGATAATCACAAAGGAAAATAAAGACTTCCTTGAATGTGAGTAAATCAATGCTGGTATTTCTACAGTTATATTTGCAAAACTAAAAGCAAGCACCGTCCATGTTAAATGCCTTTCCACTCTTGTTGAAAGCCTTTTCCGCACTCATGAGCCTGGCTGTGTAATATACAGTGATAAAACCTATAATATGATCTGGACAACCTGAATTCATATAGCAGCTTGGGTGCTGGAAATGCCAGGCAGGAGAAGGTAGAAGTGACTCTGGCTTGTCCATCCTGGGAGGAGAGAGCGGTGACTTCAATTTGGCCATTTGCCACCATGCAAGCTGGAGATTTGGTGACTCCAAAATAGCTAGGAATGGAGATACAGGCAGTCTCAAGCTTGTGATTGCAGGCCTCAGAATGTGGGTGGTTGTATGCACAGGCAATGGGAAGGTGTAGGATGCCTCATTGGTGCTTATGTTGGCCACCAGTAGAGGCATTAAAGCCTTTCTTAGAAAAACTCTCATTAGCAGGATAACAAGGGCACAAACTATTTCCATGGTTGCCCATGTGACTGCCCTTTTGGGTAGCTCGTGCACTCAATCTGTGAACTCCCCACTGGTGGTGAAATAGGCCCAGGACTGTGTGGAGGAAACTTGATGGATGGCAGACATGCAAGCAGAAATAAGTGCGGAAGGGGATTCTTTTCCACATCCAGTTAACTATTATTAATTCATCTTGGTTTCCCTGCACCACTTTAATTAACAATCATGTTTTCAAAATGCTGTAAAACTGCCTTCATCTCACAAATCTATTTTATCATTTGCAATCAGTTATGCTACATATTTAGTCAAAATGTGTAACAATACTGTATATAAATAATTTATAATAATGGCTGATTTTTTTGTTTTGTAGCCTCCCAGGACCTTGCCCATTGTCTTCTCTACCTTCTCCCATTTGCCCCATTCATTCTAGCAGAGCAGGAGCTGGGTATTCCTAAGATGAATGAGAGCCACATGGACCATTCATCCCTGCTGGGACTCCCCAATCAGCCCTCTGTTCCCAGCTAAGAGTCCAGTGGTAGGAAATTGGCCAGATTGCTGGTCCTATGGGAAGCCCCCTTCCCCCACGATGGGTGAATTGGCAGTGGCCGCTCATTCGTATCTTCCCTGGCTAGCTACAGCAAGCAACTCTAGTCGAACTCCGGACACCTGTGACATGGTCAGGGTTTTATCCCTGTATGCTACAGTTAACTAATAATGACTGAGTATTGACATTGCCTCAAAGGAGGATGGCAGATGTGGATATTTTCCTTCTTTCCCTTTTTTTTTTTTTGTTTGCACACATTTTTATACCCACTATTGATTGTCGATCAGCCCCTTCCCAGTCATTTAGCAAGGGAAGACCAGGAGGAGCCATCATCTATACCTTCATTGGTAGTGTTTCAAGGATTTTCACCTTTAGCCCTAAATTCCATTCCTTGTGGACACCCACCCTGCAGAGCTGAAGGGGGACACACAATGGACTGTCTGTGCTGATCATCTCTCACTTCCACAAGTAGTTTCCCTGGTCTCCATTTCTCTGTGTCCTACGAGTGCCCACTACTCTTCCCCTCAGGAGAGGTGAGCAGGCCCTGCTCCTTTACTACTGTCCCTCCCTCATCTTGCTCCTGTATTTTCAGGGCTGCAAATTGAGCCTCTGTCTCATCAGCCTCAGTAAGGGCTTCGTCTCACTGTGCCACAGAGACAGACTGCCTTTTGCTTCTTTTGACAATACTGCTTCCACTGCTTGCTTCCATATGAGGTATAAATGTGGCGGTAACAAGTTCATTAAAAATCCTCAGCTAATAAAGGATCGCTTTATTATGTTTCAAAATTCCTGTTGGCAAAACATCATTGTCTTGATTTTTCCCTCAACACGTACCCTTTAATTGCTTCCCAGATTTCCTCTTCACTTTCTGGAGCCACCAAAGCATTTTCTTGCTCCTCCAGTACTTTTGGCAATCCCATCTACTGCAAATAATCCTGAGCATTTTTGTCATTTGCTCCCCTCTTAATCTTGGCAGTGAATAGCCTTTCATAACAGTTTCTGAGTAAATCCGCTTCTACCATAGGATCATAGCCGGCCTTGGGCATAGGCCAACTAGGCAGCAGGGGCGCTTTTCCAGTATTTATTTGTTGTATGTAGACCAGGATGGGGGCACCGTGTGGTGTGGTGGGGGCATCATGGAGCCCTTTTGCCTAGGGCATCAGTTGGCCTAAGGCCGCTCCTGCATAGGATTCATAATTAAGATGGTCTCTGCTCTAAGCCACAGTCATTTAATTTTTCTTTGTGTCCTATGTTACTTTAATTGCACAGACAAAGACTTTTGATATTCAGGAGAGTTATTAAAAGGTATTCTTAAGGGACTCCTTTAAGAATTGACATTTCTTAGCAAGTTTGTCACCTGTTATGTAGCCCATGTATGTGTGTAGAGGGTTAAAGCCTTGATTGCACCCAAACAACCTGAATTTTAGTGGCTAGAGAGTTGGAAAAGGTGGGCAGGGGGGTAAGGGAGTGAGTGTGTATTTTTCATCCTGGATAAGAGAGATGGTACTCCCATATAAGTAGATACTTGCATGGCACCAGGGCTATAGGACAGGAAGCAGTGAGCTTGGCAGTTCTAAGCCCTCTTAGGGGTTGTGTGTATGGGCATCTCCCTGTAATGACAGAGGTGCTCACATCAGCCACCAGGAGAGGGTTTGGGTCATGCAGGTGTACACTAATACCCGAGATGTCAGCAAGTACACACATTACCCCATGAGTGCATGTGTGATGGCAAGCACAGTCTAACCACACTGGGGAACAAATGAGCTGAGCTAATATGGGGGAGCCCTGATGGTCTGCAGGTATTGATGCAAAAAAAAAAAAAAATGACCTATAAAAAATGCATTGCATCTTTCAATCACAGGTGCTTAACTTTGCTGATGCATCACCTGTACCAAGCTTATTCTGAAAGACATGTAGTCTGTCCGTTTCTCCTTAATATCTTGGTATTTTTTCCAGAGATCTAATATATATAGATAATTATGTGTGTGTGTTTATATGTATATATATATATATATATATATATATATATATATATATATGTATATATATATATATATATATATACACACACACATATGTAAATATATACATACATATATATGTATTTTTAAATATATATATATGCATTTTTTGTCACTTTTGCATCACCTTCATGGTGAATAGTGAAACCACATAATCTATAGTACAAGATTTTTTTTTTTTATCTTTTTTTGTCCATACAAGATAAAAAACAGCCCAATTATCCCTGCCCACAAGTATTATACAGTTGCCTGCAGATGTCCTGAATTATCATTGTCAAAGCAGTGCAAATTTACATCATTGTTCAGGTAATTAGTTACTTGTATAAAAAATGGTAAAACAAATAGGAAATTGCCATATTTTGCTATACATTTAACAGGTTGGTAATTACCCAAATGTTTTAACAGACCATTATCAAGTTGGCAATTAACCCAATTGTTTTGTTGACATGTGTATTGGTAAAATATGCATTTGAAGACTCTGTTTTTGAAAAACAAAGTATTTATTGAAGCCATGGCTTAAAAGAAAAAAGTGTTTAAAAACGTTAAGCATTTTTGTGTGTAGCCAAACCCATGACATACTGGTACGTAAATAGTAAAAGTAATGCTAGGTGTACATTTGTGCATTAATGAATGATTACCTCATTGACATAACTTGTGCACTTGCCTGTGAAAACAGTGACTTGTGATGTATATTTTTATCCCGTTAAGGATAGGTGCTAATCCTGTCACTGAGTGGATGCCATGTGGTGTCTCAGTAAGTGCTTATCCAATATCCATAATATCTGTGCCTTTCTGAGCATTCAGCTAATAACTGTAGATGTTAACAGTTATAACATGTGGTAGGACCTGGTACATTCTGATTACTTTTTGAGTTGTTATTCACAATATCTCAAGTATTTTCCTTTTTCATTGTAAAAACTGGAAACATAAGTAGAAAGAATGCCAATTATGATTTGTTGTTTGTTTTTTAACTTCTGCTCAGTTTTTGTAACCAAGGTGTAATTTTCATGTTTTCCCCTTCAAGGTTGGATATGAGAATGCTGGTACAGTAGAGTTCCTGGTGGATAAGCATGATAAACATTACTTCATTGAGGTCAACTCTCGGCTTCAGGTTGAGCACACAGTGACAGAAGAAATCACAGAGTAAGTTATTGTGAATTGCCACAGTTGAAGGAGTTGTTTAAAAGTCATTAAATACCCAATATGTGTGTGTGTGTCTGTGTGTGTGTGTGTGTGTGTGTGTGTGTGTGTGTGTGTGAGTGACATTTGATAAAGTTGTCAACATAATTGTCAGTCAGACCTACATTTTTAGCTGTCTGTGTATCATGTATTTTTTGTCCTAACCAGATAAAGGTCTGCACTGCTTTTTAATGATGTCCTTCAAGGATGCATCTGCAGTCATAACATATGGGTTGTCCTGCCTCAGGCAGCCCTTCGGTCGGCCGGATTCCAAAGTCTGGGTCTGGCCTCGGCTGATGTCGCACTTTCCCCGACGTCAGAGCTTCTGGGGTATAAAGGCATCAGCCGACGCCATTTTCCTCAGTCTTTCTTGCGTGCCCGAAGCAGAAGCTGTTTGCAAGTGCCGGTCGGTCAGATCCAGAGATTTCAGCTACCAAGACTTCTAAAAGCTAAGTACCCGTTGGGGACTCTTTCTTGCCTCAGCCGATGTCAGACAAAGTAAATAATTGTTTAACTTGTGGGAAACAAATACCTCATAAGGATTTCCATTCTTACTGCCTTCCTTGCTTAGGCCCAGACCACGACGTATCAGCTTGTTTAGCCTGTGCCTCCTTCAACCGACGGACTCTTAGACGTCGGTCAGAGTTTGCAGAAGAGTTTTTTGGATCCGCTTTTGCATATAAAATGCCATCGGAGACTCCGACTACACATTTAGCCAAAAAACGCAAGGAAAAGGACTGACACTCACGGCCCGCGGTTTCGGCTGAAACCACGGTTAGGCCTACCACGAGTGTCTTTGTTTCAGCTGAAACCGAGTCCTCGGTTCTTACTTCTACTGAAATCATACCTCCGACAACCGAAGCCAGAGAGGCCCCGGCTGAGTCGGCTACCGAAATCCCTGCCGAAGAAGCAAGCGCACAAGATTTGTCCGACACCATTCCTTTGGACATTTCTACTCCTGCACATGGGGCAGCTAGGCCCCCTGCTTCTATGTCTATCAAGGCTTTCTCCAGGGCTAAAGCAGCTAAAATTTCAAAAGCTTTACCTGCAAAATCTACTTCTCAGAGACCTTCCTCAAGTTCTCAGATTCTCAGCCTTGCTGAGGACCTTATTTCTCTGATTAGGGGTTCCCAACCTCACCCAGACAGGGCCTCCCAACCTCCTCCTGACAAAAGGCCTAGGACTGAACCCCCTGAACCTCTCTCCTCTGATTACTCCTCGGCTGGATCTGATTTATCAGACCATCAGGAAGGGCCATATTCACCTTATGAGGATTCAGATGCAGAAGACTCTATTCCGTCTGCCTCCCCTCCAGAAGAATTTTCCTTTGGGGAGACTTTGCACTCAATGAGGGAACATTTTCAATGGCAGGGTCAGGATTTCTCTGATTCCAGAAAAAGACTAAGGACCTTTTTACACTTGCCACAGCATAGGCCTTTAGCCATACCACCTGTGCTAACTGTAGTTGATGATGCATATAATGATGCCAGTTCTGCCCCTGATTCTCTCCCCCCGGCTAAACCTGACAGATACTACAGGGTCCCGGATTCTCACTTCCACTTGTATAAAGCCCATGCTGCAGACCCAGAAACTATTTCTCAGGGCCCAAAAGGTGTTGCAGCTGCCATTGCCAAAACCCCCCCTCCCCTCTGAAAGACAGTCAAGAGCATTAGAGAGATGGGGAAAAAAGGTTTATACATCTGCTACTCTTTCTGCCAGGGCATTAAACTGTCAATTCCATATGATACAGTACCAGGAATATTTGTTAGATCAGCTGAATAAAAAGCTTTCTTCTCCTGAACCTTTAGACCGTAAGTCCCTTCAGGATTTGGTACACAACTCTCAGCAGGTCAGTAACCATTTTTTAAAATGTGGCTATGATGCACTGGATGCTTCATTTAGGTCAGCTATGACTGGGGCAGTAATTTGAAGGCATGCCTGGCTAAAAGAGCAATCCTTGCCAGACCATGTCAAGGCAAAACTCCTAGATGCTCCAGTGGAGAAACAAAGTTTATTTGGCTCCCCTGCACAGGAGATTCTAAAGAAAGTGGAAGAAAAAGCAAAATCTGTGCAAACAGTAAAGGATTTTCTGCAGGTCCAACCTCCGAGGTTCAGCAGAAACTGGCCTTCAAAGAATTGGTCCTTTCCAGACACCTCCAGAGCACAGAGGGGCAGGAATAGACGCCCAAGAGGCAGAGGTCAATCAAAGGGTACCTACAGGGGTCGTCAGTGGCAACCTGCCAACCAGAGGAGTACTGCCACAACTGCAACTACAATCACTTCCACAGGACAGACACAATGACTTGACTCTGATTCCGCCTACCAGGGAACAACTGGAAGCACCCTTGGGCGGAAAGTTGGCTTTATTCTCGAAAAACTGGCATTACATTACAAAAGACAAATGGACATTGCAAACAATAGACAAAGGATACAGGTTTCACTTCCACACTTTACCAAGAAAGAGCGGAATGCCAAACCTTCCACCAAACCAAAAGCCAGAGGCTTTAAGACAAATCAACAATTTACTTCAGATGAAAGCAATAGAAAGGGTACCATCTATGGAACAAGGCCAAGGATTTTACTCCAGACTATTCCTTGTACCAAGAAAAGAAACCCAATGGAGGCCTATTCTCGACTTGTCCGCACTAAGCACATATCTCATTGTGCCAAAATTCAAGATGCTGACTTTACAGCAACTTCTTCCCATGTTGGGCAAGGAGTCTTGGCTGGTGACTCTAGATCTCAAGGAGGCATACCTGCACGTCCCTATACGACCAGATTGCAGAAGACACCTCAGATTTCTTGCAGGATCAGAGCATTATCAATTCTCAGCATTGCCCTTTGGCTTATCTACTGAGCCCAGAGTATTCACGAAAGGCCTGGCATCAGTAATTGCACATTGCAGGCTTCAGGGAATTCAAATCTACCCATACCTGGACGACTGCCTAATACAAGTGGACAACAAGACAAAACTAATAAAGGATTTGGCCTATGTCATACACCTGTTACAGGCCTTGGGATACACAGTCAACATCCAGAAGTCAAGACTAGTGCCATCCCAAAGGATAACATTTTTGGGTGCGGATCTGGACACAATAACTCAGATGGCTTTTCTCACAGAAGAAAAACAAAAGCAACTCCCAGTCTACTTCATGGCTTTGACAAGACAAACTCAGCTTACTGCAAGGAAAGTCCTGCAGGCCCTGGGTTACATGGCATCCTGCATAATCTTGATCCCACATGCCAGACTGCACATGAGGAAATTACAGTGGTACCTAAGGAATGTATGGTCTCAACACAGTCACAGTCTAGAAACCATGATTCCAATCATTCCATGCCTGAAAAAGGAATTCCTGTGGTGGGCTCAGGCCTGCCAGTCCAACAGAGGGTTGCCTTTCAACAAACCACAACCAAGGCAGACCATCACCATGGATGCCTCAGACCTAGGATGGGGAGCACACATGGAAGACAAGTGTATCCAAGGCCTATAGTCTCAACACCAGCTGAATTTGCACATAAACCTAAAGGAGATGCTGGCAGTGAAACATGCAATTGAGGCAGTCAAATCATTTCTCCAGCAAGGACATCTGCTGATAAGGACAGACAATACCACAGTCATGTGGTACATAAACAGGGAGGCACGCATTCCTACCCTCTATGCCGGATGGCAATGGATCTGTGGAGCCTAGCCCTGAATCTCAACATCCAACTGTAGGCCAAATTCGTACCAGGAAAAGAGAATTCACTAGCAGACAGCTTAAGCAGAACTACCACGGATGCTCACAAATAGATGCTGCAGCCAGACATTTTCAAAATCATAACAAACAAATGGGGAATGCCAGAGATAGACCTGTTCGCCTCCCCACTCAACCACCAACTGAAGAAATTCTGCTCAAGAGTATACCACCCACAAGCCTGGAGGGTGGACTCCCTCTCTTTCAGCTGGAATGACCTAACAGTGTATGCTTTTCCACCTCTCCCATTGATGTACAAAGTTCTACTGAAGATCAGGGAGGAACAGCCAAAGGTGATACTAATAGCTCCAGACTGGCCAAGGCAGCATTGGTATCCGCTACTGAGAAGCATGTCTCGGACGAACTCATGGCCTCTACCCCTATGGCCTCTACTTCTAACGCAGAACAACTTCAAGACCCTGCATCCAAGCTTGAAAACACTGCAGCTGACTGCCTGGAAAATTGCTTAAAACAAAACCAAACTGTCTTATCTGAGAGGGTCAAGGACATTATCCTGGAGGCTCGCAGACCCTCCACAAGAAAGACATACTCAGCTAAATGGAAGAGATTCCTCATTTGGAGCGCATCAAAGGGTACAAATGTCGCATTGGCAAACCTAGCACACATCCTAGAATACTTAGCAGAACTGTTCCACAATGGCCTGTCCTATTCATCCATTAAGATTCATGCTTCAGCAATTTCAGCAGAGTACAACATGGATCCTCCTATCTTATCTCACCCTCTCCTCAGACAGTTTTTAAGAGGGATCAAAAATGTAAAATCTCCAAGGAAACCCTCCCTCTGCCTGCATGGGATCTCAATTTTGTGCTGGAAAAATTAACACTACCCCCTTTTGAACCAGCAGCATCAGCAGACTTACAGTTCTTATCTTGGAAAACTGCTTTCCTTCTAGCAATCACTTCAGCAAGAAGAGTATCCGAGTTACAGGCACTAATGGCAGTGCAGCCTTTCCTTATTTTTCACCAGGATAGAGTGTCTCTGAGAACCAATCCTACTTTCATGCCAAAGGTGGTATCCAGGGTATCCTTGAACCAAGCTATTCCTTTGCCTACGTTCTTCCCTAACCCACAGAACAAGGGGGAAAAACTATTGCACACCTTGGATGTACACAGACAACTACGCTACTATCTGGACAGAACTAAAACCAGCAGAAAAACTGACCAGCTTTTTGTAGCATATGCAACTGGAGTGCAAGGAAAAGCAATTTCCAAACAGACAATTTCACAATGGATAGGAAATTGCATTAGTTTCTGCTACTCCTTTCATGGAAAGACAACTCCTGAAAATATCAGGCCTCACTCCACAAGAGCCACAGCCACCACTACAGCTTTCCTACGAGGGGTGGCTACCAAGGACATTTTAGAAGCTGCTACTTGGAGCTCCGTGCATACATTTGCCAAGCATTACAATCTACCTTTATACTCCAGATCCCAAGCAGGTTTTGCAACTGCAGTTTTGCAGGGGATCTTAACTACACCATCCTTTTCTTAGTACCTCCTCCCCCAGTTTGGCTATGGTATTCTACCCATATGTTATGACTGCAGATGCATCCTTGAAGGACATAGTACAGTTTTGTACCTACCATAAATGTAGATGTCCGATAGGTATGCATCTGCAGTCAGGATTACCCACCCTCCTTCCCCTCTATGGTATTCCTAGGGTGCTTACCCCTCTTTCAGCTAGCTGGGGGAATCTATTATGGTGTATTTGTTTGTATATATATATATATATATATATATATCTGTTTGTATATATTGTTTGCTACTGTTTGGAATTTTCAACATTTATCCAAATTTAGCCTTCCTAGAGGGCACCTGGCATCTGGGGCAAGAAACACTGAGGAAAATGGCGTCGGCTGATGCCTTTATACCCCAGAAGCTCTGACGTCGGGGAAAGTGCAACATCAGCCAAGGCCAGACCCAGACTTTGGAATCCGGCCGACCGAAGGGCTGCCTGAGGCAGGACAACCCATATGTTATGACTGCAGATGCATACCTATCGGACATCTACATTTACGGTAGGTACAAAACTGTACTTTCTGATGATCTTGAATGGGAAGAAATTATTTAACCTACATATGCACACAGTTGAGTGTTAACATTAGATGTTTTTTCTCTACAAAAATAAAAGCTACCCTGAATTTACTGTGCTGAGGCAGAACAATCACATTTTTTTTTCAATTTGTATTGCAACTCTAGTTTATTTTTTTCTTTAAAGTCATGCCTTCTAGATCTGCAGGTTGACATTTCATTCCTTTGGACCTCTTAGTGAAGGTTGTGGCCCAGGTCATACCTCTTCTGGGTTGTGCCCTGATAGCATTATTGTGATTTGCTCCATATCCCAGAGAGACATTGGAGGATAAACAGGCGGTGATTTTTAATGTCACAATCATGGTAAGGCTGGTCCTGCATCTATCTACTGATTGGTTAATGTGCTCTGGATCATTCCAGGAAGTGAGGCAGTTCCTGGTGCTTCAGCTTCTGGTAGGACACAGCCTTCACTGATGGGATGAGGATTTGTCCTTTCCCACGTTCATCCATTAATAATGTCTGGTATGTCATTTGCCCTTTATTACAAATGCAGTGTTTCATGCATAGCTCCACAAAGCAGGCTTGGATGTTGGCATATCTGTCCATCTTAGCTGGCAGCCTGCTATCACTAATGCACACTGGGTGACATAATCATTGATAGATGTAATGTATCTTTTCCGGTATTCTGATCTTTTGTTGCTGTTTTAAAGATAGAAAGCAATAGGTTAATGCAGATGTTTGTTTCTTGTGGGTTTTTGGGAATAACTTCAAGCCAGTTTGTTAGAAGACAGCAGTGTAACTGTCTGTGGCCAGACAAGTGTGGATACTAAATTCTTATCCCTAGTTACATAGATAATGGGAGAAGAAGCATTTGCATTTATATGTTGTATTTCATATTTAAAAAGCTGCATGCTTTCTGCTAAATGTCCTAACCCATTACCTCCATGTCGGGTAGTAATCTTAACTTTCTGTAGCTAAGTTTTAGTATTCACTATATCTCCCAGATCGAACCCAACAAAGTGAATTTCCAATAGTCTGTTTTTGGCAATCCCATTTAAGCTTTCCACAATTAAAACCTACCCTTCCTTTTTCTCTGTCTCTCTCTATCTGAAGCTTTCTTCGGTGATGCCTTTTTCTGTGGTGCATTTACTTTTACAGTTGCTTCAAGAATCATCTCATCATAGAATTATTTTCCTGCTCATAAGTTTCTTGGCTTCTGGTGGTAAACACCATTCAGATATTTGAATATTTAATACGAATGCTTCAAGTGCTATCATCTGGCACCTATACAGATTTTGATAACTACTCAATTTTAAACTTATACAATATTAAATATTCAAAACAAGTAGATTAGCAAACAGTTCCGTGCTTCTGTTAATTAACAAGAGTGACAAATAAAATCTGTATTCATTTTGAGGAGCCACCATTCATGCTCTAAGCATGCAAAAAAAAAAAGCATTGTCATAGTAGTTTTGGTAATCCTACCTAACTGATACTGAAAATCAACAACAGTTGTCTCATTTTTTATTCAGCTTTCCAGCTCCTGCTTAACCACCTGCTGTGGTAGTAGTCACTGTGCTACATATTTATCCCTAGAAGTTTTCTTCACTATTTGAGTCAAGCTTTTCAATTTCATCCATTATTTCTAGAATGCTGTCCAGTGTTGGTACCTTGTTCAGTTCTTGGTTCTGTGTGTTAGCTTTTGTAGTTGCCAACATCATCAGAAGGACTGACCAGTCTAACTTCCTATGTGCTAAAAATTTATTGTATATAATAACATTAACATCTTGGTAATTCCATTATATTTTACTGTTTATTCATACCATTACATTTTCAGACTCATTTTCAAATGGGCTTGTTATGCACAGTGATCAGAAATCCTTTCCCACGAATCATCCTTCCTTTTGACACATCTCCTGTAATGTGAATTCACAGTTGGAAGCATTTGGATTTACCTTTGTGAAGTGTAAAATTTGTTTTTGATGATACTTCCATAGAATAATTTTAAGTGTCTTTGGTTTGTTTGTATATCTTGGCAGCTGTCAAATCCACATCCAAGCTTCTTCATCTATCTCCTTCTACCTATTAAAGTGCTCCACTCCATGTATTGGTGTATAAAGCTTTGAAAAAAAAGACTTGGTTGAAAGTATTGTTCATTTTGTTTACTTTGCATGAATATGAATTGAATTGTAAATTTTTAATATTGTATCTTTGATTTAATTTTTCAACCAAAAAAGAAAAATTGAAAAAAAAAAGTGCTGCAATCTTAGTGCATTTTCCCTTATGTCTCTGTTTCTACTGCCTACAGTACTTTTATTTTTCCAGTTAACCCTTTAACTACTGAAGACTTGCTTCTGCCTTGTAATATCCATTCTACTGTTAATGGAGGTGGAGCCTCCCGTAGTTAATATCCATTCTACTATTAATAGGGGTGAAGCCTCCAGTAGCTCTGTCATTCCAAAAAGTCCAAAAGATGCAGCTGGTACTATTCATCCCTTTGTACTCCAGGGTCAAACATTGGCTAAATCTACCTCTCAATCCATGTTTCCCAGTGGAAAATAATGTCAGCTGCACTTAGTAGACAGATGATTCCTTCCAGTTTCTTAAACCTGTCTTTCCCTGCAAAACTGTTCTGCTATTCCCAGTAGACTGCAAGGAGCCTTATGTTATAAGCGCAGTCCTTTTTATTATGTTAAGTAACTTTCCACTGTCTGCTTTATAAAGTAAGGAAGCTCACTTATACCACCATAATATTCATTTAATGAGCACCTTTTAAAGCTTTTATTTCTAACAATCATACCTATTCGCTTTTTTTTCATTCAGCCTCATTCACACACAAAAATAACCACTTTAGCTAAACAGTTTCATAGTATAGATTTGTTTAAGACACATGTAGACATATCTTGTTCTTTGGTAGCATAATTTTATTCCAAGAAACATATTGCTTTCCACAGTCGCAAACAGTTTTGTATCATTTAAACTGCCTTCAAAAAAAATATTGGAGTGTCTATAGAAAATGGCTGAAAGGCACACAACAGCAGAGGGAAAACTAAAAAAAAATGTATCTTCTAATCCATCTCTAAGCCAAGCAGTTTCCATTTGCAAAATTTATTTTTAACTTGTTTTTAGTTCCCTGTAAGGCACAGTAGATTCTTCAAAATTATTTCCTAATTTTCCCAGATATTTAATATACTTCTTCCATAAATAATACCCTAGCTCTAAAGCAGAAGACAATCTATAGTTCAGAGCTATTGCTTATGTCTTTGCCTAATTGGTCTTATAACTCAGATAGATCCCATATCTATGCAATATGTGGAATAGCCTGCCACATTTAATCTATTTGGCATTGTTAAATATATCAAGCGATTAACTGCAAACTAAGATGTCTTCACTTCCCCTTGTAAATTGGAATATCTCTGCTTCATTGCCCAAGTCTCTAAGTATATACAAAACAAAATGGGGAAGGAAGGACATCTTTGTTTTTCTACTTGACAAACTAAACAGTAATTAATTTCTAGCATGTATTTTTAACCTAGCAGTAGAAGCTTTTTATACAGCTGGAATTATATTGTATAAGGAATTTCAACTCTATAATACCTTTTTTACATAATACTGTATTAAGAGGCCTTTTTTTACAACTTAACTCACAATCCGTTATTAACCATTGGTTAAGTGCCCAGTTTTCATCAGTAACCCAATTTTCAGTATATTATCAAATGTCTATATTACACCTACATTCTCACATTAACCATTTTCATTCAAATTAGCATTGTCACCTCAGAGCAAGAGGTTCTCCCGTTCGATTCTCGGCTGGAGCGCCTTCTGTGTGGTGTCTGCATGTCCTTCCCGCGGTTGAGTGATGTTAAAGACATGCAGGTAGGTGCGAGCGTGAATGGGCGTGCCTTCATTGAAGGTTGGGTGTCGGGTTGGCAACTTGGCACCGTAAAAAACACTGCCAATCATGAGCGGACCGGAGTTCCCCTGTGGCGACCCCTAACCGGGAAAAGCCGAAAGTCTTTATTGTTTGGAGACCCTTAGACCTTTCCTTGCAAGTATCATGGAAATATGAAAGAAAAATATTCTCTCTTATTTGAGACTTAAACCTGAGACTGCCAGAATTCCACGCTAGATTCACTGCTGCTAGACTAACAAAGGCCTGTGGACAGATAGGCATTGGGTTAAAAGGCATGTGGGACAGATGGACATTGGGTTTCAACTTGAGAAAGTCTTGGGTTTGAATTCCAAATAAGAGCTAATATTTTCCTTACATATTTTCATGATTCTAGCAATGCCTTAGCAGAAAGCCTCCCTGCCTCTCTATGCATATGTATTTTGTCCTTGCAAGTAGTGACACAAGTTTGTAATTGTGGTTTATTCCAAAGTGGAGTCCTTCCCCTTTTTGTTTTAACAGTCACTAGTGGCTTCATCATTTACAGTGGTGCTTGTTTTCCAGTACCTAGTTACATATCTTCATTAGGTTTTCTTTCTATAGTGCAAAAAATTCTATTGGAATAACATCAGAGTCTGGTGCCCCACCCCTTGCCTTCAACATAGTTTCTGATTGGCCTTCTAGTATAGGAACCATCAATGGCATATTTCACAAATTTATACCATTATGCATCACTAAACTATTCCTTAATTTCCTTCTGATATGTACTCCATCAGTCTCTTGTCTTTTTGACAACACTGACAAAATATCTCTGGTATATCTCTGGTATAATTACAGGTTCCACTGAGTTTGTTCATTTTTTTTTTTTAAGTCTAGCAATAATTTGTTTTTTTCTGACCTTGCTTCAGCCTAATTACTAATGTTTTCTAATATTCTGGTAATGGTTTTTTTCTACTACTGCTTACCTAACTGTTTCTTTTTGTCCCTGTACTGATGCATAAATTTGCCAACACATTTCTCTTCCTCAGACTGCCTAACCATAACATTTTATTTCAAATCTTAAACCTTTCTTTAAATAGGTCCCATTCGGTCTTCTGTTTTTGCTGGCCATGTCACATCTCATATAATTTTGTCTTCAGTTAATCATTTACTCTAGCAACAAATCCTTCTTGCTGAAACTGACAGTTTCTCTAAGTAAGAAGTAACTAAGGTAAACAATATACATTTCAAAGAAGCACGATCTGATACAGTTGTTGGATGTAGTGTTACCATATTGACTAGTTAAATATGCAATGTAATAATGTAAATCTATTTTAGCTCTTATTTTACACCTTTTTGAGTAATATAAATATAGTGTTGAATGAGTTTTAATATCCGAAACTCCAGCCAAACCTATCACCTTGACTTCTCTTACATAGTTTCCTAAACATACCCTATACGCTCTATAGCCACCTCTTACCTTTGCCATACTTGTTACCATATTCCGATTTCCTAAAAATTGATCCTCAAAGGCAGTTACTTCCATCATTTCCTCAAAAATTTTGAGTGTTATTTTTTTTTAATTTCTCCAAGTCTTTTGGGTTTCTCATACCATGATGGGGAATAGACCCCATTCCTAAGTCAGAGTACGATTAAAGTTCATGAAATTAGTATTGTTTCAATCTTTGATGCCAGCCAGAATTGCTCTTCGCAGCACCTGCAGTGTGCCCAGTAATGACTCCTCCTACAATTCATATGGTGTTACATGTATTGGTTGTTTGTGTCTTTTGGCTTTTCCCGGTTAGGGGTCGCCACAGCGGAACTCCGGTCCGCTAATGATTGGCAGTTGATTTTTACGTACCAGCTTGCCAGGCCTGATGCACAACCTTCAACGAAGGTACGCCCATTCATGCATGTCTCCACGCAGAAGACGCTCTAGCTGAGAATCGAACCGGACAGCGTCTTACTGTGAGGCGTCAACGCTACCGCAGCACCACCACCGCGGGTACCGTATCTAAATACGATTGTAGATTCATTGTTATAAGACTCGTTGCTCCTACTACTGTCTGCGTATTTTTTTTTCCATATTGCTCTTGTTTCTGCCTGCAAATCCTGATATTTTATGACTTTGTGTCTCTCTGTACGCAAGACAATAGTCACTGGTTGCAGCAATTTCAATGATCAATGCTACTTTTGTCTTCATGGACCACTATATCTGGTTTTCTAGCGTCTGTCTTTTGAACTGTTGGTAATGATGATCCCATGTGATACAGACTTCATCATTTTCTATGATATGTTTGCACAGTCCCCAGTGCAGCAGTCTTGCCACATTATTATGCCTTTCCAGTATACAGTCCTTCTGCCATTAGTATGTCACAACCAGCAATGAGGTGTGCAACTGTGGGTCTTTATTATATGATGGAAGAATCTCTTCTTCGAACACATAATAATCAACACATATACAGGGAATGCTGTAAACCACGAACGGCCACATCCTCGAATTTTTTACTCTGGGAAAAAATACAGTTGGCATTTATCAGGAATTGCCCTTTTCTTCAATGTAGAGTGATCTCTGAGTTGGTATATTTAGTTGGGGGGGGCACAGCCCCCCACTTAATTAGTGTTTTAAAGTTTGTTTTTTATTTTATGGCTGCATGAATTTTTTTCCCCGAGGAAAAAATTAGAGGATGTGGCCGTTCTCTGTTTACAGCATTCACTGTATACGTGTCGATTATTATGTGTTCGAAGAAGAGATTCTTCGATCACCTAATATAGACCCACGACTGTTTCCAATTCTGTTTTACAAAGCCTACATTTGTCTGTTAATCCCACATGTTCAATGGACTTTGTAAACCAACATGTACGTAGCCTACTATCTTGGACCGCCAATGTTAACCTTTCATCTTTTGGTTTGAATTCGCTTCTCCTTAACCATTCCTGCATTCGATCCTGATCAACATGAGTTCTTCGAGAAGTTTTCTATACTTGCAACTATATTTATGTATTTTACACATTTCTTGCATTCTCATCTGGTCTGTCACCTTATATTCTTTATTTTGTTTTTGGCACATTCATTTGTTGCCTGATTTTTTATCTATTTCTGGTTTAATTTCCATTCTTGCTTGACACGAATATGCTTCTGCTAGATTAAGCAAAGATGTCATCTTAGATTTAGTCTTCTCATGTTTCAAAACTTTCATGATGTTTGGGTCTTGTGAGGTCAACAGATGTGTGCAATCCCGCGATTGCAGATCTATACATGTATACATGTAATCAGTTTCAAGGAGGCCCATCTCTCCTTTGGAACAGAGAATATATAATCTTGGTATGCACTGATTTTTATAAATCATTTGGTGAGCATGAAGCATCCTTCTTGTTTTCTTGTTTAGTCTGTCCATCGCGTTTTGGGGCCAATCAGTCACTCCAAAACTGTAAGTTAGGACAGGAATAGCAAATTGGTTTATAGCTTGAATTTTGTTCCTAGATGTCAGTGCTGTTTTCAGGATTAATTTAAGTCTTCTAAAGTATTTCTTACTAAGTTTTATTCGCATTTGTTCATGTTTTGTTGTTGATCCTTCATCAATTCCCAAGTATTTATACACTCCCTCTTGCTCAAGTTCTTTTATATCACATTATTGTCCCAAACTGATGTTTTCTTGGTGCTGCAGTTTTCCTGCTTTAAATGTTGCTTTTGCACATTTATCAAGACCAAATGACAGTCTTATATCATCTGAAAAAGTTTTGACAACTTGCTGTTGTGCTTTCAGTTCCTCATCTGATGAGCTATACAGTTCTAAATCCTCGACAAAGAGAAGATGAGAAGTCTTTATGCTTTGTTGATTTCTAGGAGCCAAATTATAGCCATGGCCTAAGCTGTTAAGCAGACAGCTTAATGGGTTAAGGGCAACACAAAATTGCAGTGGTGACAGAGTCACCCAGTAATATCCCCCTTTGAATTTTTATCCCTGGGATAATAATTTGTCCTTTATTGTGGCTTAATTGCAAAGTGGTCTGCCACTGCTTCATGGTCATTGTAATGTAGTCGATCACTGGAGGGGTGTATCTTATACATTTTAAGCACTCTTTTATCCATTATTATTATTTATTATTATTATTTTATTTTATCCATTATTGAGTCTTACTGAGGAATAGGTTAGATGATCATTAAAGTAATGACTTCTTGTTCATCTACTGTTATAATAATCAAAACTTTAGAGTGTCTTCTTGCAACCGATAGTATAATTATGTGCCTTCCTGCTTTATAAAATATAGAAGCTACCTCCTTCAGCCAATAACCTTTTTAAGCAATGCATTGTGCTCTTGCCCATCAAAAAGACTTTCTTGTAGTGTCACAACCCATGGGGTCAGTGCTTGCAAATAACAAAATACCCTTTTTTCTTTTAGCAGGAATTACCAGCCTACATTCTATGTTAAGCTCAGCCACCATTTATAATGAATTTCCTCAGTAGCAGCCCTCCTAACGCAGTCAGTGTATTCAAGTACCCATATGATGTTATATTCACAGCCTGGCTGTTGCATGAACATATTCTAAGTATATGTAATCTGTTGGACCCCCAAATTAACTCAAATAGCTAAGCAAACTATTTACATAAGTACCATACATGGTAAATTCACTCTTATGTCATCAAAATTTTCCCTGTAGTGTCTGTCGATAATAATTAAAGAAAGCAATTCCACTCCTCTCCTCGCCCGTGTCAGCTCCAATATTATATTCCCCTTTACATAAACATGGTTGATTGTGCTTTCCTCACTAGCAACATGCACAACATTCTAGTAGAAACATTTAGTTTAGTCTTTCACGGCTTTTCCTTTCTTTACTAAAGTACTTTGCAGAATTATTAAAACAACTGGTACATCATTTTCAGTTCAGTTCATGAACTTATAGTATGTTTTGAAATTTAGCTGATAACGTTTTTGATGTACACAGTCGAGCCTTCCATATTTCATCTTATTCTATCTGAACTTTTTTTGATCGCTATAAGTAGAATCAAGGCTACCCTGTTGTAGATCCAAATTCACATAACTAAACTGTTTTTGTATAAACTATTGTTTTAATGGCATTGTATATGTCAAATTTTAGAGCAGCACCATTATTTTTACTGTTGACAGTTCTTCTCCCTGCATATTTTAACACGTTGCTTGCAGGTGGCCGCCAATTTAGATATGTGAGCTTTGAAAACAGGAACCTCTTCTTGATTTACTGATCTGAAATGGTGTCATTCATGCCACTGTCCCTCTCTTCCAATTGACCTTTGGGGCAGTCTCATTTCATGTTTTTTCATATTCTGGTATAACATCCAATACTCCCTGTGAGAGAGAGAACTTTCAAATTCATCCTGAAGGTACCCCACCCCCATGCACATGGGGATTAGCATCATGGTCAAGGTGTTTACTTTACAGGCCCAAGGTACAGTGTTTGATTCTCACCCTTGAGAAACTGTCATTGGGGTTGGTTGTTGGCATAATAATTAAGGTATTTACCTCACAGATGAGATGCCGGGTTTGATCCTATCTAGAAGAAACTGGCTAGACTTAAAATGGTCCACATTTGCAGCTAGCCAAGTATTTTCCTGTGAACCTGAAAAGTGTCTAGATAAAACATGTAAAACTTTAGATTTTTCAGTTGCATGAAAAATTTAAAATTTCTCAAGTTTGCACTCCCTCCTGGAGACCAAAAATTGTGCTTGCAATTCTTACTTGAGCACACTGTAATCTTTATAAAAAATAATTTACCGGCCTTCTATTCTCTTGAGTCTCCAAAAGAATGCCGGCATCTTGTTTTTCATCTTGAATGTCTCTTGATGTGCTAATATATGTCTAGACTGTCTCCCTTGGGTGTCCGAACTATGCACAAACAATCTCTGCACTCTGCCTCTCTCTGACTTCTATGCAGTCCAGTCTATCCAGCCAGTTTCTTCAGAATGTAAGCCACATAGTCCTGCTTTTCTTTTTTGAATACACCAACAATCCATATGGCTATGTCCTTATGATTGAACTCCTTTTCTTTAAGCCAGTCTAGTTCAGATTACATATGTAAATGCAGAATCTCCAGTATCTTTGCATCTCTTTCCTTGACATCAGCAGTATAGCCCTGTTGAGTAGTTGACATCTCGCTCCCTCTTTTTACACTCTGTTGTTCATCTTGGGGCCCTTCACCATCTCACCATTCAGTGTATTTCTCCAGACCTTGCTGATAACTTTGCCAGCTTTTCTGTAGCCGCCGTCTTCAGATTTCTTTGAGGAACAAGTGTCCATAGTGTTACTGTTCCCTTAGGTACACTGCACTTGGAAGAAGTTTTAATGACTCTGATTATATGGGGAAGTCTGAAGATCTGAAATGTTCAGTTTCTTGACACGTTTTGCCATTAGGTAAGCTTTAAGCAGAATGCCTGCAGCACTTTAGGCAATACCTCATGAAAACAGTGTTGTCTACTTTATTTTTACAGTTGAATAGTTTTTCTTTTGTTTGGCTTCATGAAGCAAGACACCTCACTTCAGGTATATCCTTTTCTAGATGTGCATTCTCATATCTGTCAGCCACTCCTTCATTGCTGTAAGGTTTAGCTCTTGAGAGATGCAGATGATGATCCATTTGCAGTATTTTCCTCAGGTTGGGTGTATGGCACTTTGTCTACAATTTAATATTTCTCTTTTCTTTTTTGTATGACCAAGGAATTTTGCTTTATGAGAAATGTCACTTTCTCCATCTATATGTTTGACAGCATCCCTTGACTTTGAAGTAAGGCATTCATGTAAACTCTGCAGAAGGATGCTGCACGTCTGCTACCAATTCAATAGCATGTTCTGTAGCTCTTTTAACTGCCTCTGCTTTGTGCGATGCATTATTTTTGGTTGTAAAGACTGTATCTCTCCAGTCGGTGGAGCCCATCACTGGGCACTGTCATCCCTCCAGACAGATTGCATGCCCAGATATCTCCATATTTCTTAAAAATCATTTGCCATTTTTTTAACTGACACCTTCATGATCCTTCCACTTTGTGGCAGTGCATGTTTACAGTGGCCTGTGTTGCCGATCTCATGTTTCATCTGTAGGCCTTAACAGTTTATGTGAGGGAGTTGTGAGTATTCAACATCAGTAAATGTGCTGTGTGCAGCCTTCCCCGAGCATTCTTCTTAATACCCTTGGGTGCTGATGCTTTGTCAGTTAAATTTATTAGAAGGTTTGGATTTAGTTCCTGCGCTTTCAGTTTTGGGCTTTAAATATGGGTATTATGTATGGAGAAAGCTTTATGATGTAAGAGCCCAGCCTAGGGCAGGTTTCCTATTAACTACCCTGTTTTGTTCTACTTATAACAAAATTTTGAGTAAGGGTTTGGTTTTATTTTTCTAAAAGTCAGTCACTTCAAGGGCTGTAAGTAGCTGTTCAGTTTCACATTTGAAATTCTCAGCCATATCTCTCATCTCTTTCAATTTATATCTGTAGTCATTGTCCATCCTTTGTAGCAACTCATATAATCTTATCCTTTAGCGAATACACTTTTTTTCATTGTGTCATAATGATGTTGTTCGTGTTTCACTGTTGCAGTTATCACATTTGGTTTATCTGCCTGCAGGTAGCCCACACTCTGCCCGAATACCAGTGTCGTGGGATTTCTGCATCGGATGCTGTTGCTTCTTCCATGATGTCAGATCGTCAGGGGTATAAAACATGCAGCCGATGCCATTAAATCAGCTTTTCTTGCCGAGCAGAGCCCGAAGCAGAAGCAGTTTGCAAGTGCTAGTCTGCCACCTCCTGAAATTTTTGTTTTTCGAGTTTCAGACCTGAAGTCTTCTAAAAGGTAAGTACCCCATTGGGGATCCTTTTTTCTTGCTCCAACCGATGTCAGAAATATTAATAGTTGTCTTGCCTGTGGAAAGCAAATACCTCACAGAGATTTTCATTCTTACTGCGTCACCTGTTTAGGTCCAGACCATGATGTTCCTCTCTATCGGATGTTCTTCGTGTTTCACTGTTGCAGTCATCACATTTGGGTTATCTGCTTGCAGTAGCCCTCAGTCAGCCTGATTAACAAAGTCTTGGGTCCTACATCGGTTGCTCTCATCTTCTGTGACGTCAGGTAGACAGGGGTATAAAACATGCAGCCGACGCCATTACCCCAGTCTTTTTTTGCCGTGCGGTGCCTAAAGCAGAAGCAGTTTGCAAGTGCCAGTCGGGCGACTCCTGAAATTTTCGTTTTTGAGTTTCAGAACTTAAGTCTTCAACTAAAGCTAAGTACCCTGCTGGGGAAACTTTTTCTTGCTCTAAACCGATGTCAGTAAAAGTCAATAATTGTATTTCTTGTGGAAAGCAAGTACCTCATAAAGATTTTCATTTGTACTGTATTCCTTGCCTAGGCCCTGACCATGACATACCTTGCTGTCGGTTTTGTGCCTTATTTAAACCACAAACTATTCGTCGTCGGTATATTTTCGCTTCTAAATATTTTGGTGCTCGGTTCAATTATCCAGGTATGTCTTTGGTAAGCCACCCGACTACCGACATTCCGAAAAAACGCAAAGATAAAGACAGAGACAGGCTGCCTAGGTCCAAAGCTGCCGGTGACACTTCTCCTAAGCTAGTCGCCAGTTCGCCGGTACTCAGTGAGGTGCTTTCACAGCCCCTGATACACACTACTTTAGATTCGCAGGCCTCTACTGAGACCCATTCGGAGTCCAGTAAGCCGCAAGATGCTTCAACTGTGGAACCTATGGATGTCTCTAGCTTGGATGGGTCTGGAGCCGCTGTGCAGGCACCGGCTTCTGAGGGTGTATTCAGGCCTACTGACTTGCATATTAAACAGATGCCATCTTCTTCTTCAAGGCCTAAAACTCGAACCATGCCTAGGAAACCGATGACCAGACCACATGGTCAGGCCTCTATGCCTAAAAAACAAATGATAAGAATGGCTGAAGATCTTATTACTTTAATCAGGGAAAGCCAACCTTCCGCCTCTAAGAGACCTAAGACTGAATTTGCTTATGATACTTCTGACCAGGATTCTGAAATTTCTATCTCCTCTGATGACCAGGATTTACCCTTATCAACCTATGAGGATTCTGATGCAGAGGACTCTATTCCCTCTGCTTCTCCCCCAGAGGATTTTTCTTTTGGTGAAGCCTTGCATACTCTTAGGGAGCATTTTCACTGGGAAAGCCAGGATTATTCTGATTCTAAAAAGAGGCTTAGAGATTTCTTACTCCTGCCCCAACACAGGCCTTTAGCTATCCCTCCTGTATTGGACATTGTTGATGATGCCTTTTCGGAATCTAGTTTGGCTCCTGACACTCTACCTCCTGCTCCCAGATAACCTGATATATATTACAGGGTTCCTGATTCTCACAAGTTTCTTTTTAAAAATCCTACTGCGTATCCTGAGAGCATTTCACAGGGACCCAAGGGCATTAAGGCTACTACTGCCAAAAATCCTACCCCCCTCTGATAGAGATTCCAGGGCCCTGGATAGGTGGGGTAAGAAGGTATACACCTCTGCAACCTTGGCCATCAGGGTTTTAAATTGCAGTTTCATATGTTAAAGTATCTGCAGCATATTATTGGATTGCTTAAACAGAAAATGATGTTGATTTCTGATTGTGCTGAAAATAAGGATTTACAGGATTTAATACATTCTGCTGAACAGGTTGGAAAACATACTTTGCAATGTGGTTTTGATTCACTAGAGGCATCTTGCAGGGCTGCTGTCACTGGGTCTGTACTTAGAAAGCATGCTTGGCTTAAGGAGCAATCGTTGCCAGATCATGTTAAAACTAAATTGCTGGATGCTCCCTTAAATCAGGACCTCCTATTTGGCAACAAAGCAGAAGTTGTTCTTAAAAAGAAGGAGGAAAAAGCTAAATCTATGCAAACTGTTAATGATTTCTTACAAGTGCAGCCTCCAAGATTCAGTAGGAATTGGCCTTCAAAAAATTGGTCCTTTCCTGCCTCTTCCAGGCCTTCTCAGTTCAAACCCTGAACCAGCAGAACAACCAGGCTTCAGTCCCATGGTACGCACAGGACTAAGTAGTGGGGGGCACCCACTTCCAAATCAGGGAGTAGTAAGACTCCCCCCTTTGGTAAGCTGTCTCAATGACTTAACTTTAGAACTTCCAAGCACTTCTCAACTGACTGCTCCTTTAGGGGAAAGATTGCTCTGCAAGCATAAAACTGGGACCTCATTACCCAGGACAAATGGGTTTTAAACATAGTTTCCCAAGGATACAGATTTCACTTCCACATGTTACCAACCCCAAACGGTTGGCCAGATCTACCCTCAAATCAGTGGGCAGAGGCTCAAAAGCAAGTACTCTCTCTCTTAAGATTAGAGGCTATTCAGATTGTACCAGAAGAGGAAAAGGGACAAGGTTTCTACTCGAGACTTTTCCTCGTACCCAGAAAAGACAACTCATGGTGCCCTATCCTGGACCTTTCTATCCTAAACACCTTTTTGATGATTCCAAAATTCAAGATGCTAACTCTTCACCAGTTGTTTCCCATGATAGCCAAAGATGCCTGGTTGGCAACACTGGATTTAAAGGAAGCCTACCTGCACATCCCAATCAGGGAATCTTGCAGAAGATACCTACGCTTCAAAGCAGGCTGCATGCACTATCCGTTCCCTGTACTGCCCTTTGGCTTATCTTCTGTGCCCAGGGTATTCACATAGTGCCTGGCTCCAGTCATTGCATTTTGCAGGCAAAGAAATATTCAAATATACCCATACCTGGACGATTGTCTAATTCAGGCAGAAAGCCAGGACATACTTTTGAATCATCTGGCATTTGTACAAAAGGTGTTAACTTGTCTGGGGTACACCATAAATGAAAATAAATCACAGCTGGTGCCCTGTTAACAAATTATATTCCTGAGAGCAAGCTTGAACACAACTTCCCAGATGGTTTTCCTCACGCCAGAGAAACAAACTCATTTGCCAACTTACTTCAAACTAGTGGCCACAAAAACCCTGCTATCTGCAAGGCAAATTGCTTCAAGCCTTGGGGTTCATGGCCTCGTGCATTCTACTAATTCCATATGCAAGACTGCGTATGAGGAAACTATAATGGTATCTAAAAAGCCTATGGTGTCAACATTCTCAGGATCTAGAAGCAATGATTCCTATCATACCTTGCCTACGGTTAGAATTCCTTTGGTGGGCAGAGGCCTGCCACCAAAACAAGGGACTATTCACTCTACCCCCTGCCACCCAAACCCTAACAACAGACGCATCAGACTATGCATGGGGGGCCTCACATGGCAGGGAAGTGCATTCAGGGCAAATGGAACCCAAGTCAAATGCACCTGCATATCAATCAAAAATAAATGTTAGATGCACAGAATGCTCTGACAACCTTCAAGGACCACATTCTTCCAGGACAATTAATGGTAAGGATGGACAACACCACTGTTATGTGGTACATAAACAAGCAGGGGGGTACCCATTCTTAGCCCCTCTGCAGACTAGCCATGGCTCTGTGGAACACAGCCTTGAGCTACCAAGTGCATCTACAGGCTCAATTCCTGCCAGGAAAACAATACACTGGCAGACGAACTAAGCAGAAACCTAATGGACCCACACGAGTGGAAACTGGAACCAAAGACTTTTTCAACATGTTGATAAACAAATGGGGGAGTCCAGATATAGACCTGTTTGCCTCCCCCCAGAACTACCAATTGGACAAATTCTGCACAAGGACTCCCCACAAACAAGCTTGGAAAGTGGATGCTTTGTCCTTCAGCTGGAAAAATCTATCAGTTTATGCCTTTCCTCCTCTGCCTCTCCTCTCCAAAGTACTACTAAAGATCAAGCAGGACAAACCAAGGATGATACTGATTGCACCAGACTGGCCACGCCAACACTGGTACCTCCTCTTGTGCAGTGTGTCACAGCTAGCCCCATGGAACTGGCCTCAGACCCCTACCCTGCTGTCACAGCAGGGCAGCCAGATTCTGCACCCCCAGCTTCAAACCCTGAATCTGGCAGCCTGGCTAATTATCTAATGTCCCTGTTACCATCCCTCAGTAAACAAGTATTGGATGTCATTTTGGAGGTAAGGAGGCCTAGTACTAAAAAACCTTATGCTGAAAAGTGGAAAAGATTCTGTGCCCGGAGCCAAACTCAAGGGAGGGACCACAGCAGCGCACAATTTACCTCATATTCTTCAATACTTAACTGAGATGCTTCACAAAGGCCTTTCTTTTTCCTCCATCAAAATTCACACCTCAGCCATTTCAGCTCATTACAACACTGAACCACACCTCTTTTCACACCCATTGCTCAAGCAGTTTCTCAGAGGGACCAAAAACTTAAAACCACCCAGAAGAGCCCCAACTCCAGCCTGGGACCTTAACTTTGTATTAGAAAAACTCACTCTGCCTCCTTTTGAGCCAGTTGCAAGTGCAGAGATAAAATTCCTTTCTTGGAAAACAGCTTTCCTTTTAGCAATCACTTCAGCATGAAGGGTATCTGAATTACAGGCTGTTATAACAGTGGAGCCTTTCATCATCTTTCATGCGGACAGGGTGTCCCTCAGGACCAATCCCTCCTTCATGCCCAAGGTGGTATCCAGTGTGGCTCTTAATCAATCTATTCATTTGCCAACCTTCTTTTCTAATCCACAGAATAAAGGGGAACGGATACTACACTCCTTAAATGTGCACAGACAACTTAGATTTTACTTGGACAGGACTAAACCTCAAAGGAAATCTGAACAACTGCTGGTGGCATTTGCTGCAGGGGCAGAGGGGAAGGCTATTTCAAAGCAAACCATTTCTAAATGGATAGGCCGTTGCATTCATTTCTGCTATAAGCACCATGGAAAACCTATCCCACAGGGAATTAGACCCTATTCAACCAGGGCTGCATTTACCTCTACAGCCTTTCTCAGGGGTGTCCCTACCAGAGACATCCTAGAAGCTGCTACCTGGAGTTCTGTACATACCTTCACAAAGCATTACCCATTTGCCAATTTTCTCTAAATCCAGAGCTGGTTTTGCCGCAGCAGTGTTACAAGGCCTGCTAGCCAGCCCTAATACTTCTTGACTGCCTCCACCTTTCCTCAGCTTTGGGAATCAACCCAAGTGTGATGACTGCAACAGTGAAACACAAAGAACATAGTACAGTTGTATACACTTACCATAAATGTAGATGTTCAAGTGTATTCACTGTTGCAGTCCTGGTTACCCTCCCTCCAGCCCCCTGACTTCTCTATACTTTCTACCTATCCTTTTATTTATTTTTTTGCCGTATCTTATAACAATGGTGTTTACGTTTTACTGTGGGTATTCCACACCATGTAATTGCTTCCTATTTCGGAGGCTCCTGACATCTGGGACAAGAAAAACTGATGTAACGGCGTCAGCTACATGTTTTATATCCCTGACGTCATGGAAGAAGCAACAGCATCCAACGCAGAAATCCCAAGACTCTGGTATTCGGGCTGACTGAGGGCTACCTGCAGGCAGATAACCCAAGTGTGATGACTGCCAACAGTGAATACACTCCAACATCTACATTTATGGTAAGTGTACACAACTGTACTTTTTGTTCATAATCTCTGTGGCTTTGTAATCACAATTCTTCCTGGGCTGGAATGAGTACAATTATCAGTTTTATATGAAGGTATCATACACTTGTTTCTGTCCATGGCATAGATTAATTTTTGCTTATTGTAGCCAATTGTAATGGTGCAGTGGACCTAAACCTTTGCTTGATGTATTTTTTCACAGCATTTCACAACCTTTTAATTTTAAAAATCCCTTGAATATGGCTGAATACCTGCCACTATCCTGTCTTGGTCAGTATGTCCAGGCAGGATGTACGGATATCATTGTGAGGCATGTGATCCACATTTTAATTAGCTAACTGTTTGATTGCTAAACAGTTGCAAGGATACCAGGGCTTCCAACCATTCAGAAAAAGAGCAGTTGTTTTCTCTCTGACCCCACAAAGGTATCATCAGTATGACCCAAACAGTCCTGTTGAAAGAAAGCAATGGCAAATAGGGCTTCAGTTCTGGATATTCAAGTGAGTTTTTTAATTAATTTTCAGGTGCATGGCCATACATTTTATTTATTAACTAGTGATTGCAACAGCAAAGATGCGTTCTGCTTTTAAGTATCTCCAGTTAACTATATGAAAACCTTTACCATTAATCTTTGAATCTCAGGATTGCAGTATATGGGCAAAACTCATTTTTCTGTGAGATCTTAGAGTTAGTATATTTAAATAGTAGGTGTGTGGTGGCAAAGCCCCTAGCAGAAAAGGTGTAAGAATGAAACACTGAGTGGATTGTTGCTCTTTCTCATGTTTGCATATTAATTTACATATGGTCACCTTCGAGTAACTCTGTTTAAATGACATAAATGGTGTAGACCCAGAACTTTTTCTGTGAGTGTACAGATGGGATTATCAATTTTTTTGATGTCATGAAAATAATCAAAGTATTCATGAATAGATTCTGTGTTTTATTAAAAACTGAAGTGCTTGTACAAAGAATGTATGCCTTATACCTAGCAATGATCCACTTTAGTAGTCTTTTATTAATTGTGGCCATGGTTTCAGAAGCCTTATTTAAAAGCATTTCTGATGTAGTAAGAATAGTCTCCCTCTTATAATAGAGGGGGTGGGGTTTCATTTTCCATGAACAGTTGCAGTTTATAGATCAGCTTTGAAAAATGCAAGTTTCATCATCAGCCTGTAATTAAGCATATAAATTTCATTTACAACTCTTGTCCTAAAGATTTTAAGTGCTTTATACCTAGATACATAAAAGGCATTTGCTTTATCTATTTCATTTAGTTACAGATATGTGAAGCTGTGGCCTGGAGTCGTCATTTTTATACCAGCAATGTTGGAAATATTATCTGTAGGCCAGCGTCTGAAAGTTTGTCTAGGTGTGCTCTTCATATTCAGGGATAAAAAATGTTTACATGTACAGTGTTACAGATGACTTAATCGAATTAGACATTGTTACAAAAGCTTCATGGTGTCCTTTCTAAAATTGTCAGTAGAAACATAAGTGCTGTTGATGCAAATTAGTACCAGGAATTAGTTACTGTATTGTTCTCATTTAGTAAATGGATTTTAAATGATACCGTTATTTTATCAGCTTCCCAGGTGAATGCCACATTTGGGAAGCCTTGTGCCTCTAGCTAAGTTTTTTAACCCTTCCCTGATGTATGAGACGGTTGTTTAGAGTATACAGTAGTTGGGCTGACAGAAACCTCTCTAGAGACTCTAGAGTTTCTGTAGCTGTTGTACCTTGTGTCTTTGGATGTGAGTGTGACATCAGGCCCTGCTGAATGAAGAACAGAATCACCGAAATGAAATGCAACAGCACGGATAGCATTGATGCAACAGTGTCCTGATAATCCTAGACTTAAAATGTGCTCCTTCAGAGTCTATTTGTCTTAATGACACAGTACTCAGAGTGACAAAGCAGGCTGAGATCTGCTAGCATTGATATGCTTCCTTTCATGCATTTGAATTGAAACCTGCTTTTGTGGTAAAATCAATAGTGCACTTGCTAAAAAAGATTTGCCTTCAAATTATATGATGTGCCACACGTCCTAGCGACCAAGGTCAGGAAATAAATGGAGAAGCTTTTGGAGATGCTTGTATGCAGCATTTCAGAAGATGTGGGCATAGCATAGGGGCCGGAGTAAATGTTGCTTCTATGGAAAAATCAATAACTCAAGAGTTGTTTCTATTCCAGAAAGTGTATCTTCCAGGTCATCATTCAGTTATGTTGAGCATTGTCTAGACGGTCAGTAATGTTCAGTGGGGCGTTTAGTAATTATTTACAACATGCATTGTGATGTATTTACTGTACAATTTGCATTTTTTTTTTGTTTTTGTAAGTGCACTGAACTTTGTTTCCAGCATTTTTCTTCCATGGGGCTTTTACCAAATTAGACTTTGGTTTTAATCATCTGTCACACACTTGTCATTTTATTTTCTCTCCCACTCAGCCTGGGAGCATAGAATTAAATATTAAAAGGATCTGGCATTGCAGAGCCTGCAATTCACCCCATTCTTCTCTTTTTTCCATTTACCACCCTCTTTGTTTCCAGGGCTACTCACTTCACTCCATCATATACAGGTACTTACTACTGTCTTTTGGTACACAAAATTAAAATTCATTGCATATACTAAGGGTGGCAGATCCATGGCATGTGTACCCAGTGTTGTATGTTAACATGCTATTTAGTGCTGCTTTTTCATCCTTAATCCAAAAGGACCACACTGTATGCGCAAAAATGGCACCAAGGGCAAAGAAGCAACAGAAGCCAGTCACTTATGAGCATGCATGAACATGCTTTTTCCTGCTAATGTTTTGAAACCATAAGGTTCATAGGGAAATGCTAGGCAGTCAGTCTAGAGACCATTAAAACCTGAACAATAAACCACATTCAGAAGTTCCCTCCAGTCATAAGGAAGGCAGTACAAAACAGTCTATAGGACAATGTGATAACACCTATCCAGTTGTCTAGGTTTACCTTGAATGTTGCAAAGGCAATACTCTGCTTGATATGTGTGGAAGTGTTGCCAGAATGGAGAATACATTAGGATATGAATCTATCCTGCCAACATGTCATATTTATTTGTTAATAAAGTTTTAGGTCTTTGTGTGAAGGAATTATAACAGCATCTTAAAAGAATAAATAAATTAAGGCCCATAGCTGCAGTGATCCTCTCTGAAACATTGAAGCTGTCTGTTCATTGCCGGCCCATGATTAACTGGGGCAGAAAGCTTACACATGTAGTAAAAACTATACCTTGCTGCAGTGTTAGTGCAGTGAAAGCAAGTATTTTGTCCAGGCAAGCAGCTTTGTTGAAAGGGGCTAGCTACACTATGGATGAAAATAACTTTTCACTCTTTGTAAAGTCTGGAATTGGCATGAAAGGCTAACATCTGAGTAAAATAAATTTGAATACCTTTTTTAATATGCTGAAAGGCAACCAGATTACCAAATTAGTGAGTTGGAGGGGGGGGGGCTAGCTGTGCTGTGGGTGAAAGTAAACATTTTTTGTTTGCTAAGTTTAAAACCTGCCATTAAGGGTTGGTATGCAGTTGTCTTTTTTTTTGGGGGGGAGGGGGCAGGGGTAACTGTGTTATGGATGAAGGTGACTTACCTTTTTCATGTGCTTTGCTCAAAGTTGGTTATTTAGAGGTGGGCTGGTGTGTGTATGTGTGTGAAGTAAACTTATTCTGTTTCTTAGAGAAGGGGTGGCTAGTTGTGCTGTGGATGAAAACCACTTGCCGTCTTTATTTGCTCAGTTTAAAGTTTGGCATTTTAATTTAGTGTTTATTTGTATGAAATAAAATGGAATAACTGAGCTTTCTTTTCTCAAATATGCTAGTGTACAACAGGGGAGGGGTAGCTGGCTGTGCTATGGATGAAAGCCACTTTTACCCTCTTGATTTCCTTAATTTAAAGTTGAGCATTAGGTGCTAGGGTTTATTTGTGTTAATTAAATTGGGATATCTGTTCCTTCTCTGTTTTTTCACCATTTCTTTTTAAGTATTCTGGAAGGTAGCCAGATTGGAGGGGATAGTTGTGCTCTGGATGAAACAGTTTGATGTTTTTGTTTGTTCTGTTTAAAGTCTGGCATTAAGGGCTAATGTACATGTTTGTGAAATTGAGACGTACCCTCTGAACAATTTTTGTGTGAAATCAGTTTGAAACTGTTCCTGATTTTACAGAATGTGTTTGTCTTTGCCTAATACTTTTGGTACACAAATTATCCTGTTGTTGTTTGACCCATTTACAGTCTGGCTTTACATGACTATTGCCAAGTTGAAACTGTTCACTATTTTGCAGAATATCTCTGACTTTACCTTTGCTTCATTACAATTTGTAGCTTTCTGCCCAATCATTGATTATTACAGTGTCTTAATTGGGGGTGGGGGTAGCTGGGGCTGGTTGTGGATGAAGGCAACGTTATCCCCTTGTTATTTGCACAGCTTATGCATTATGGCTTTACAGGACTAGTATGCATTTGTATAAGTAAACTTGTTTCTGAAATTGAGTTGAAACTTTCAAGGATTTTGTTGATGCTGCAGAATGCTTCTCCTGACTTTGATCATTTTCTCATAAAATTGTGTTTTTTCTGGTAAATATTTGGATTAGTCACTAAATGACAACCTTTTGCATTTCATTCTCCATGTTCTTCAGAAAATGCATGCTAATGCAAAAATCATTTACTTTAGTAAGTTTAAATTATATAATAGCAATATTTAAAACTTTTCTCTGATTCTGATCATTTGTCCATTATTTTTTGTCTCTGTCTTAATTCTTGCTCTTAGAATTTGAAGAGTATTTTCCACCACAAATGGATGAGGTGTACACAACAAAGGTGCTTTAACGTGTGTGTGTGTGTGTGTGTGTGTGTGTGTGTGTGTGTGTGTGTGTGTGTGTGTGTTTATGGGGGGTGCATGTAGATGAAACTAACTTAGTTTCTTGTTCAATCAGTTTAAACAGTCTGGCTTTGCAAGACGAACATGCATTTATGTGAAATAATTTGGAATATATGGGCTACTGTGCATTTGTATGAAACAAGCCTGCAATTATATTATCACAGTGGGATGTCTTAAGGTGTACACCAGCGACAGTGGGGTTATGATTATGGAATAAGGGGGCTATCTGCAGATTTTCATGATCAAGTTAAATAATCATTAGTCTGTCTTTCCAGGACTAGAGTGCATTTCTGTAAAGCAGGTTGGAATACCTTACTGTGGTATTTTTTATTTTTATTTTTTTTAAGTATCACTCAGACATTTGCGATTTGCACAGTCAAGTGGAAGTAATTGATGGCTGTGGGCATGACATTGGTGAATTATAGTGATAGCAATCCAAAGCCTCTTAAATGAGGAAGATGAATCCAGTTAAACATGTGCATTTCTGCATAGTCTTCCTCCCAAAAAGTCTGTGGGAAGTGGTAGCTGATGTCTTGAAAACAACCAAGGGTCCGAAGTATTTCTAATCCACCACTGTTTGTGTGATTATATGAATGTGTGTGCGCATTTTATGTTGTGGTACTCTTGAGGATTTTGTTTTGTAAGGTACTTGTACTTTTAGGGTTTAGGGGTGGCTGCAGGGTTAGGTTTAGCGCACACAAAGGTGGTACAAGGTGGCATTGCCCCATTCATCTTTACTTGTGTGCTACTACACCAGTCCTGTCTTTTATAACACCCACTCTGTATATTACCTTATTAAAAAAAAAAACTTTCCCTAGCAGTATCACTTTTCTGACAAATTGTGTCTGAAGGTTCAGTTAGGTTTTAGTTTGAGCATGATGTCCTTCAAGGATGCATCTGCAGTCCTTACAAATGGGTTGTCCTGTCGTCAGGCAGCCCTTCGGTCGGCCGGATTCCAAAGTCTGGGTCTGGCCTCGGTTGGTGTCGCACTTCACCCGACGTCACAGCTGCAGTTATTCGGGTATAAAGGCATCAGCCGACGCCATTTTCCCCAGTCTTTCTTGCCGCGTGGCGCCCGAAGCAGAAGCTGTTCGCAAGTGCCGGTTGGTCAGAACCAGAGATTACTACTACCGAATTCTTCTACTCCGAAGACTTCTAAAAAGCTAAGTACCCCGTTGGGGACTCTTTCTTGCCTCAGCCGATGTCAGAAAAAGTGAATAACTGTTTAACTTGTGGGAAACAAATACCTCATAAAGATTTCCACTCTTACTGCTTACCTTGTTTAGGCCCAGACCACGACGTAGTAGCTTGTCTAGCCTGTGCTTCTTTTAACCGACGGACGCTTAGACGTCGGTCGGAATTTGCTGAGGAGTTTTTCGGCTCCGATTTTGCTTACATTATGCCGTCGGATCCTCCGACTACGCAAATATCAAAAAAGCGCAAGGAAAAGGACCGACACTCGTGGTCTGCGGTTTCGGCCGAAACCGCGGTTAGGCCAACCGCGAGTGTCTCTGTTTCGGCTGAAACCGAGCAAGCGGTTCTTCCTTCAGCCGAAAACTTACCTCCTACCGAGGCCTCTTCCAACCTCGTGGAATCGGCTTCTGATTTACCTTCTGCTCTTGCAGTTTCTCAGGAATTATCTGACACTATCCCCTTGGATATCTCCACCCCTGCACGTGGAGCTGCTAGGCCACCTGCATCCATGTCCATTAAGGCTTTTGCCAGGGCTAAAGCAGCTAAAACTACTAAATCTGTGCCTGCTAAGACCCCTCTCACAGGCCTAGCTCTAGTTCACAAATGCTTAGTCTAGCAGAGGATCTCATTTCTTTAATCCGGGGATCCCAATCTCACACAGACAGGGCCTCTCACCCACCTCCAGAGAAGAGGCCTAGAGCAGAGCCCCCTGAACCAGTTTCTACAGATGATTCCTCTGATGATTCAGATAATACTAACCCTCCAGAGGCTTCTTTCTCCCCTTATGAAGACTCAGATGCTGAAGAGTCCATCCCTTCTGCCTCTCCGCCTGAGGAATTTTCCTTTGGGGAAACCTTGCATGCTATGAGGGAACAATTTCAGTGGCAGGGCCAGGATTTCTCAGACTCTAGAAAGAGGCTTAGAACCTTTCTGCATTTACCACAACATAGGCCTTTAGCCATTCCTCCAGTTCTCTCTGTTGTAGATGATGCATTTAATGATGCTTGTACTGCTCCTGATTCACTTCCTCCGGCCCCTGCTAAGCCCGATAGGTACTACAGGGTTCCGGATACTCATCACCATTTGTATAAGGCTCCTTTTGCAGATCCCAAGACTATCTCCCAGGGTCCTAAGGCTGTAGCAGCTACCTCTGCCAAAAAACCCCTCCCCTCTGAAAGGGAATCCAGGTCCTTAGAGAGATGGGGTAAAAAAGTTTACACTTCTGCTACTCTTTCAGCTAGAGCATTGAACTGTCAATTCCACATGATCCAGTATCAAGAATTTATGCTAGACCAGTTAACCAAGAAGTTGTCCTCAGATGAACCATTAGACAGAAAATCTGTTCAGGAAATGGTACATAACATTCAGCAGGTCAGTAACCATTCCTTAAAATGCGGCTATGATGCACTGGAAGCTTCCTTCAGATCAGCCATGACTGGCACAGTTATCAGAAGGCATGCATGGTTAAAAGAGCAGGCCTTACCAGACCATGTGAAATCCAAATTACTAGATGCTCCCATGGACAAGATCAATTTGTTTGGCTCTCCTGCACAACAGGTGCTGAAGAAGATGGAAGAGAAGGCAAAATCTGTCCAAACAGTGAAAAATTTCTTACAGGTCCAACCTCCAAGGTTTAGCAGGAATTGGCCCTCCAAGAATTGGTCCTTTCCAGAACCCTCCAGAGTCCAGAGAGGCAGGATTAGGCATTCAAGAGGCCGAAGTCAATCCAGGGGTGCCTACAGGGGACGTCAGTGGCAGGGTAACAACCAGCGAGGTGCAGCCACGGACACAGCCACCACCACTACTACAGGACAATCACAGTGACTTGGCTCTAGCACCGCCTACCAGGGAACAACTAAAAGCACCCTTGGGCGGGAAGCTAGCTTTATTTTCAGTAAACTGGCATTACATCACAAGAGACAAGTGGATTTTGCAGACAATAGACCAAGGTTACAGGTTTCACTTCCATACTCTACCAGGGAAGAGAGGAATGCCAAACCTACCTCCAAATCAAAGGGCAGAAGCTCTAAAACAAATATCTCAATTATTAAACATGAGAGCTGTGGAAAAGGTACCATCTATGGAGCAAGGACAGGGATTTTACTCCAGACTCTTCCTGGTACCAAGAAAAGGAGGCAAATGGAGACCTATTCTCGACCTGTCCGCTTTAAACACATTCATCATTGTTCCAAAATTCAAAATGCTGACCCTACAGCAGCTTCTTCCCATGCTGGGCAAGGAGTCTTGGCTGGTAACTCTAGATCTCAAGGAGGCATACCTGCACGTCCCCATACGACCAAATTGCAGAAGATACCTCAGATTTCTTGCAGGATCAGAGCATTATCAATTCTCAGCATTGCCCTTTGGCTTATCTACTGCGCCCAGAGTGTTCACGAAATGCCTGGCATCAGTAATTGCTCATTGCAGGCTCCAGGGCATCCAAATCTACCCTTACCTGGACGACTGCCTGATACAAGCGGACAACAAATTCAAGTTAGCAGAAGACTTGAAAAGGGTCATTTACCTACTACAAGCCCTGGGATACACAGTCAATATAAACAAGTCAAGGCTGATACCATCCCAAAGGATAACCTTCTTGGGTGCAGAGCTGGACACATCGAAACAAATGGCATTCCTAACAGTAGAAAAACAAGAGCAACTCCCTCTATACTTCTTGGCATTAACAAAGCAGAACCAGCTAACAGCAAGAAAAGTCCTGCAAGCCTTGGGTTTCATGACATCCTGCATAATGTTGGTTCCACATGCCAGACTGCATATGAGAAAGTTACAGTGGTACCTAAGGAATTTATGGTCTCAGCACAAGCACAGCCTAGAAACCCTAATTCCAATAATTCCATGCCTGAAGCAAGAGTTCCAATGGTGGGCTCAGGCCTGTCAATCAAACAAAGGATTGCCCTTCCACAACACTCAACCAAGTCAAACCATTACCACGGACGCCTCAGACCTCGGTTGGGGGGCCCACATTCTGGACAAGTGCATACAAGGCTTATGGACTCAAGACCAGCTGCACCTACACATAAATCAAAAGGAAATGCTGGCAGTAAAACTGGCAATTCAGACATTCAGACCATTTCTTCAACAAGGTCAACTGTTGATAAGGACAGACAACACCACAGTTATGTGGTACATCAACAAACAGGGAGGCACACATTCGTACCCTCTATGCCGGATGGCAATGGATCTCTGGAATGTGGCCCTGAGTTACAACGTTCAGTTACAAGCAATTTTTGTACCAGGAAAAGAAAACATTCTAGCAGACATACTAAGCAGGACTACCACGGATGCCCACGAATGGATGCTGCATCCGGACATCTTCATAACCGTTACAAGAAAATGGGGGCTCCCTCAAATAGACTTATTTGCATCCCCACTCAATCACCAACTAAAGAAATTCTGCACAAGGACGTACCACCCACTTGCTTGGAAGGTGGACTCCCTATCTTTCAGTTGGGAAAACCTGACAGCATATGCATTCCCACCACTTCCTTTGATGCACAAGGTGCTATTGAAGATCAAAGAAGACCGTCCAAGGATCATCCTGATAGCTCCAGACTGGCCAAGACAACATTGGTACCCATTACTGAGGAGCATGTCTCGGGAACAAATATGGCACCTACCTCTTGTTCCCTTGCTGTTAACACAGAGCAACTACAACACCCTGCATCCAAACCTGAAAACACTGCAGCTAACTGCCTGGAACATTGCATAAAAACAAATAACCCAAATTTATCCCAAAGGGTAAAAGACATTATCTTGGAGTCTCGCAGACCCTCAACAAGGAAAAATTATTCAGCAAAATGGAAAAGATTTTCCATTTGGAGTACTGAAAAAGGAGAGAATGTGTCACTGGTAAACATAGCCAACATCCTGGAATACTTGGCAGAGCTCTTCCACAAAGGTCTGTCCTATTCTTCCATTAAGATTCATGCATCAGCTATTTCAGCAGAATACGACTTGGATCCTCCAGTTTTCTCACATCCTCTGCTCAGGCAGTTTCTGAGAGGAATTAAAAATGTAAAACCTCCTAGGAAACCACCATTGCCAGCATGGCACTTGAACTTTGTACTAGAAAAATTGACACTCCCTCCATTTGAACCAGCAGCAACAGCAGATTTACAATACTTATCATGGAAAACTGCTTTCCTACTGGCAATCACTTCAGCAAGAAGGGTATCTGAGCTACAGGCATTAATGGCAGTACAGCCCTTCCTGATCTTCCATCAAGATAGAGTGTCCATGAGAACAAATCCTACCTTTATGCCTAAGGTGGTCTCCAAAGTATCTTTGAATCAGGCTATCCACCTACCTACATTCTTCCCCAACCCACAGAACAGGGGAGAAAGACTGCTGCATACCTTGGATGTGCATAGACAATTACGCTACTACCTGGACAGGACCAAGAGCAATAGAAAAACTGACCAGCTACTGGTAGCATATGCAACAGGAATGGAAGGAAAAGCAATTTCAAAACAGACAATCTCTAAGTGGATAGGAAATTGCATTAGATTTTGTTACTCCTACCATGGGAAGAAAACTCCAGAAAACATCAGGCCTCACTCTACAAGGGCTACAGCCACTACCACAGCTTTTCTTCGAGGAGTGGCTACCAGAGACATTTTAGAGGCTGCTACTTGGAGCTCCGTGCATACATTTGCCAAGCATTATAATTTACCTTTATACTCTAGATCCCGAGCAGGTTTTGCCACAGCTGTTTTGCAAGGGATCCTAACTACACCATAATTTCATTTCTCCTCCTCCCCCAGTTTGGCTATGGTATTCTACCCATTTGTAAGGACTGCAGATGCATCCTTGAAGGACATAGTACAGTTTTGTACCTACCATAAATGTAGATGTCCGATAGGAATGCATCTGCAGTCAGGATTACCCACCCTCCTTCCCCTCTGTGGTACTCCTAGGGTATTTGCCCATCTTGTAGCTAGCTGGGGGAACCTATTATGGTGTATTTGTTTGTATATACATGTACATACATGCTTATTTTTGAATTTGCTCTCCACTATTTGGAATTTTTTGCATTTATCCAAATTTAGCCTTCCTAGAGGGCACCTGGCATCTGGGGCAAGAAACACTGAGGAAAATGGCGTCGGCTGATGCCTTTATACCTGAATAACTGCAGCTGTGATGTCGGGTGAAGTGCGACACCAGCCGAGGCCAGACCCAGACTTTGGAATCCGGCCGACCGAAGGGCTGCCTGACGACAGGACAACCCATTTGTAAGGACTGCAGATGCATTCCTATCGGACATCTACATTTATGGTAGGTACGAAACTGTACTTTCCTCATGGTATGGAACAAAAGCACTTGTGGAATATTTGTGAATAAAATGTATTTTTTTCTGTGGACTGATCTGAGCAGACTGGACTCCTATTTCTATGTGCTTTTCAATTCTAGGTTTTAGTTTGATTGGAAACAGAAAGCCTTTGTTTTCCTTTTTAATGTTGTTGCATTTTTGTTATGTTAGGGTTAATGTGTAGAAATCAATGTAATGTGCATTGAAATTTCTACATGTCAGTGTGTGTGTGTGTGTCTTTCCTTCTTTTCGCCAATTAGCCACAGCTCCGAACCGGTCTAATGGCAGAGAGTAGTAGTTTTTTACATTTGCTTTGCCGGGGGCCTAAAACACAACCTTCACGGAACGCATTTTCATTCACGCGCGCAGCCACAGTAGACGCTTTAACTGAGAATCGAACGGGCAACGTCTAACTGTGTGTTACTGAATATAATCCTCTGGGATATGAGTCATTTCTTTTGGGTCAGAGTGGGTGGTATTGTTGTAGGTTAGCTCTGAGCATTCCTGGGTATTATTTCTAAACTTAATAATATAGTTAAATATTTGTAGTCATTTTTGGCTTCAGTAACTGTTTGAAGTTCATATTCATCTTGGAGCTTGCTAGTTTGCTTAAGTGTATTCTTACGGTGGGTAGAATGAGAATTCTTACAACCATTAATAATTACTTTCTCTTATTTTATGGTTTATTTATATGGCTGTTCCATTATAGGAGTTTGTTTTTAAATTCAGTATATTATTTACAGATATGGATGGTCTTAAGTGGGAGTAGAATTTGGAGGCATAGGCAGTATCTTTAGTGCTGTGGTCCACTGGGGGATGATAACAAGAGGAATGTATTTGTCCTTGTGTCCTTGAAGGTTTCCTTTTGAGATGTCCCTGGACAAAGAGGTGCTTGCAGGAAAAGTGCCACTGTTTTTTTTTTTTTTTTTTTGTTTTTTATTTTATTTTTTTAAGAAAAGATCACTAAGTTATGGTTTTAACAGGGACAAAGAGGTACTTGCAGGGAAAGTACCACTGTTTCTTTTTTTTTTTTTTTTTTTAAGAAAAGATCACCAAGTTATAGTTTTAACTAGGAATGGTGATAGATACAGGAAGTGCTTCAATTGCTGGCAGTGGGTGTAAAGCAGCCAGTTTATTGATGAATAGGTGAAGGTCTCCAGTAGAAAGATATTGGGGTTAATGGGGATTTCAACTAAAGCAATTAAAATAGCTGTCATGGTCAGAAGGGGAAAACAGTGTGTTCTACTGCTAGCTGTGAAGTGGTAATTCATGTTGTTTAGTTGATATTCTAGACAGACACTGATATTCCTTCACAAATGCAGGCAGATCTGAAAACATGAAAGACAATAAACACAGGAGAAGGGGGATGCTTTTATTGCTTAGAAACCATGTCTGTGTAGCTACACATAATATGAATATGTTTAACTTGCAGGAGGGCTTCAGTTCTGGGCATTTATTAATATTCTTCACTTTGAGGTAGGACTTCAAAGATGGATGCACAGTGATCAACCACATAACTTCAGCTGTCCCAGTGTGAAAACAGAAACTGAGAAAAAAGGAGTGCCTTTGAAAATGTTTTTTGGTAAAATTCAATTACTGGCTAGTAAATAACACTGCCTAGATGACAGCAACGACAGTTTTTGGGGAACCTAAAAGAAAATCCACCAGAAAAGATGAAGAAAAAACACTGTCTGGGAAGGATTCTGTAGCTGTTCAACAGAAAGCAGTTCAAGCTTCATTTGGTTCAAGAGATGGCTTTCAGTAATTCAGAGGAAAACTAAATCAAATTTACTCAGAGATGGTTAAAATAAATGAAACATTGAAGGAATATATCAATTCAAACAAAAGCGTGGACAAATTAGAAGAAACTTTAACTAGCCATTCAGATGAATTGATAAAATGACAAAAGTCCGAGGATGACATGAAGAAAAAGCTGTCTGAATATGAGGTTTCTCAAGTAGAACTGTTTAAAAGTTGAACTAGGAGGCAGAGTGCACAGAGAAAACCTGATATTTTCTCCTGTACTAAAGAAACTGGAAGGAACAGACTGTATTCATTTTATGAAAGCACAAACAAGCAACTGGACTTGTGTTGCACAATAGAATTTAACTGAAAGGGTACATAGAGTGTATGCTCCAAACCTGGTCATGAGAAAGCAATTGAGACCTATATTAGTAAAGATACAATCATTCAAACAGAAAGAGTTGATCCTGACTAAACTATGGCAGCAGGACAAAAGTAATTAAAAGTGGTGATAGAGTGTTTGTAGAAAATGATTGTTCACTGTACACCAGGTAGAAGAGAAGCAGATTTATCCCAGACAGCAGAGAAGCAAATTTATCCCAGCAATCCAGGAATGTTAGGAGGCAGGTGTGAGATTCAAGCTGCTGTTATCCAACTGCCTTCAAAGTGATTTTTTCCCTTGGAGGATTAGTCATTTTTTGATGCAGAACAATCTGTGATGGAAATAGTTTATCCAACAAAAAGTGAGTCAGTAAACAGAAGGGGACTCTGCTTCTCATTCTTCCTAGAGAGACTTTACCAGTGAAACCTTTTCCAGTGTTCCAAAGGAAAATGCTTGAGAGACAGAAAAAAGCATATGAGTTGACTAGAAGAATCAGTAGTACCTTGGACAAGAACTGGACTAGAACCAGAGTCAGTTTTTGGGAGATGGAGATGAATAGGGATAAGACAAGCAGTTCTGAAATTAGTGAATAAATGGAAGGCTATAAAGTATCTTATCACATTTGTGAAATAGGGTTTTGCAAGAAAAAATGTTTGAAAAACACTGAACTTTTTGATTTTGTTTAACCTGTGGGTGGACTTTAAAGCATATACCTCACTTTATATTAATGTTTAGAAGGAGACTAAAAGGAGTAAAAGTAACTGTAAGTAAAACAATTTTTGTTCTTGTTGGTATGTGTATAAAACATTTAATGATATAAACTGCATGTTGTATACAATAAAACAATTTTGAGTAGTCAGGTGCATTTGAAATGAGTGTGTGTGTGTGTGTGTGTGTGTGTGTGTGTGTGTGTGTGTGTGTGTGTGTGTGTGTGTGTGAGTCTTCAGTGACTGTTGTATGTGTTAGATATTAAAGTAAACGTGTACTATTTTAGTTGTAAGAAATGTAGGTTTTACAGTATAACGGGGGGAAAAGCTTGATAAAAGCAAGTTTAATGTTCATATGCTGTGATCTTGGGCTGCTGGGTTGGGGATGGGGTGTACAATTGAACTGATTATATATATATATATATATATATATATATATATATATATATATATATATATATATTGTGTGTGTGTGTGTGTGTGTGAAATATGTAAAATTTGGGCTGTTTCAAGGGTGAATGGCTAGATTACTACCTTTGTTTTAAACTGTAAAAACGTGTTTTAGATGCATGTAGGTCTTAAAAATAAATAAGACAAAATGATGAAAGCCATGAAAATGCTAAGCTTCTTACAACTACACAGATATTTGTTTTCCTTTGGCAAATGTTTAGTGGAGTCAAGATGTTTGCAGCTGAGGGCAGCTGTGTATTCTTTTCTGATTGAAATTTACAAAGACTCATTGCTGAGTACATTTCCATGGAGGCACACTATCTGCTGATGCAAGCAGTTACTCTTGAGAATTCAGAGTATTTTTTGCTGAGGGAAATGCAAAATTTAAAGGTACAATGGCAAGCAATTCAGTGAAAAAAATTGTCTGAAAATATGGGAAGTGAATAAGAAGTAACAACCTACCTAGCAGTGTTAATACTTTAATGCAGTTAATAGAACTGTGTACAGTTTAGTTTTATTTAAAGATAGCCAGCTCACTTTTTCTTAGGGCTAAAAGTTCATGTTTTCTGAAAGCATACAAGCTGTTTCTCATATCTGAGTGGGGAGGAGAGGAGAAAAGAACAGACAGCAGTTCATGTAAGTGGAAGTACAGGCTGTAGCGTGTGCTTTAGCTTGGGTAACCTTAACTGTAGGTTAGATGATGCCTGTAGGTGCAGTCATCAATTTGTGGCAGTTGTTCTTTTTGTGGGGCTTACACTTCATGTCTTGAAGATGTACATAGTTTTGTGTGTATTTGTTCCAAGTTAATAGGTGAATGGGGTGTTTTGTGATTAGTTTTTTGAGGGTTTTCATTAACTCATTAGAACCCATGTGGTGTACAGTATCACACCTCTAGCAGCCTATACACATCTTGCAATCCAGAGCACTTTCTGAAAGATAAACTTAAAAAGCATAAAATAAATAAATGTAAAAATTTTCTGAGCAATAAATGGTAATAACATTTTGCAAATAATGTTATCAATAAGAAGTATAGTGATAATAGCCAGTGCATTCATAGTCTTTCCATAAATGTTATAATGCACACAAAGCTAAAATTATATTTTTGCTATACTTTCACAAACAAATTGTCATATTTTGGAAACTGCAACCTAGACATGTATTGTTAGAACACTTTTGTTAACATGACACAACCTTTCATATGACAACAAGGAATTCCTCTGTGAGTGCTTGTTTATTGAAATGTTGAGACATATGAAACATATGCTTAATTGTATAATGATCAATATAAATAATACTAGAGATCACTCAAGATGTGCAACGTATAGTGCAAATTTCAAAGATTTTTTTAAACAACATGATTCACCTGATGTCATGTGATAGTTTGTTAGTCATTTGGTTTTCAAAATATTAAGTACATATGGAAATATTTTCAGAATTATAGCAATATAAATGGACACAGACAATGAATTTTCATGTCTCCTATGATGGCATATCACACCTTACTTTTCAATGTCATGTAAGGCTCCCAGGCATGAAAATACGAACATAAATTTGAAAATGTGAATAATAAGTGACAAGGTGATTAATTTCTCTTCTGCAGGACAGATTAACAGTCTTGGTGTCATTTTTTTTAACTCCTCACACTTTCTAATATTGCTTTTTGTTAGCAGCCAAGTCATTTAGCTGTGGGTGTGAACTGGAGGTATACAAAAATGTGCTGTACACTTGAATTAGTTAAAACAAAAAGTCTTGAAAATGTGACATAGGTTCAAATGGAGATAAGAAACAACTGTACAAAAATCAGGTGTATGCAGCACAAAAGCTGGAAATATATTAAAAAAAACTGTTGTGTATAATAGGTGTCATGATGGCTTTGCTGTCCATATTATCATGGAACATGAATGGCCTTACAGGTATAGATGAAAAGGAAAAAAATGATTTATACTGAGAAATGCAGACTACAAATAGCAGTGCTGCAGGAGTCAGATTTGGAAAGAAATGAGCATGTTAAGTTGATAAGTAGAGGATTTCAGAATGGATATTCAGCAGCATATCAAGGGCAGAGGAAAGGGGGAGTAATTATGCTAATTTCTAGAGTGGCTGCAGTAATGACAGAAGAGGAAAAAAGACAAAGAATGGTAGATTTTTGTGGTAGTAAGGGGCTATTGGCAAGGGAGGAGGATTACAATGACATGTATTTGTATTCCACTGAAAACTGCTGTTATGGAGCTTAAGAGAATTTGGGGGGAAATAATCAGCTTTCAGAAGGGAATATTATTTGTAGGTGGGACTGGAATTTGATTTCCAATAGTGATGATGTATAAGGGGGAGCTAGAAGAGACAAAATAAAAAGAGGGTATATTTCTGAAGAAATGTATGAAAATAATTGGTATGGAAGATGTGAATCAAAGAGGAACTCATACATATTCCCCAAGGTACAAAAATTGGCTTGACTAGATAGAAATTATATTTCATAGGAACATGTGCATTTAATTGAAATCTTTGACATATCCAGTAAGTATTTCTGACCATGCACAGATAAAAACTAAGATAAAAATACTAGTTAATGAACTAAAAATAAAACACTGGTGCTTTCCCACCTACCTGTTAAAAAGTGAAATTTAAGGAACGGTTAGCGGAAATTATTCAAGAGTTATTAGGGAAGTTAGAAATATCTTCAGTAGTTATAGCTAGCGACTGGGATGAAATGAAAATGGAGTTTTAAAAAGGGTCAAAATAGAAGAGAAAGAGATATGGTTAAGAAGTAATATAAATTACTTAGAGGGTCTGAGAAAGTTTAAAGCATTGCAGAATAAGGGGAATCGCACAGAACATGGGAGACGAGCAAATGCAGAGTACTAAAGAGAAAATAAGGGAGTATCTGGACAATGTGCATGAGTGTAGGAGGTTTGCATTTAAGCAACTGTTTCTTGATAATTCCAGAGCACAACAATTTATAGCACAATGACATGGACAACACAGAATTAAAAAGGTTGTTGCCAAACTTAGGGAAACTATAACAAGAAAAATAATCAGAGATCCTGTAGAGGTTTTAAGAGTTATTCCAGACATTTTATGAAAATTTGTATAAAGCATAAAAATGTGGGAAATCAAGAAAGAGTACAAATGGAAATATTTATGAAAGACTTAATTATGCCAAGGTTAGAGGTGGATGAGGCTCAACAACTAACAGTTAAGACAGGAGGTGATGAGATAAAAACAGTGATGCATAGTCAGTCTTCAGGAAAGTGTCCAGGAACAGATGGAAGCTTGGAAATTAGGAGGGAATAAACTGATAAAGATCCAGCAGATGTTTAACAGTATTTTAAAAGGATGGGAGATACCAACATCTTGGAAGAAAGCTGTGGTTGCTGTGCTACCTAAAGATGGCAAAGACCCTTCAGACCCAACTTCATTTAGACTCATTTCACTTTTAAATCATGATTATAAAGTGTTTATCTATACTAGCTAAAAGAATGACAAAAGTGTTACCAAACTTGATAGATATGGATCATTGTGGGTTTGTGGAGGAGAAGCAAACATTTGACAACATTAATAGAACAATGGTAATCCAGAGGAAAGCATGGGAAAAACATACTTCCCATGAATTACCACATCGATGGTAGTCCACTGAACACCAGTTCCCATGAATTACCACATTGATGGTAGTCCACTGAACACCAGTTCCCATGAATTACCACATCGATGGTAGTCCACTGAACACAGAAGGCGTTATAAGAGATCTGGGAACGCAGGTTGACAGCAACCTCTCTTTTGACCACCACATTGCCACTGTGGTCAGAAAGTCCGTCTATGTGGCACATCTCATTACTAAGGGTTTTGCATCCTGGAAGAAAGAGGTCATTGTCTCCCTCTCCTCTACCCTCATTAGGCCAGTCATCAAGTACAATGCCCCATTTGGCATGTACCTCACAAGACACCTACAAGAACTGGAGAGGCTGTAAAAGTACCTCACAAAGAGGATCCTAGGCCTTAAGCACTTGTCCTATATGGGCAGACTCAAAAAACTCCAACTATTCTCTCTCTCATATCACCTACTTAGAGGCGATCTCTGCTTGACTTACAAAGCCATGTCTGACCCAGCTCTGTTAGAAGTGATACATCTAAAGAAATCCCAATCCCTCCGCACCACACACTCCAGAGACCTCAACCTCATTACCACGATCAACAGAACGTACTGGTGGGACAGGTTCATAACCCAGAGACTGCCCATGCTATGGAATAGACTTCCCAAACAGAGCACCTCACTGGCCCTCTTTAAGAGAAATCTTGAAGAGTGGACGGGAAATAGAAAATTCACCCCGGGGATTACTCCAGTGGCTCTACTTAACAGAAGCACTGGGAACTAAGGTCGGGTGGCATGCTGCCATGGTAATCCTATGGGCTAGGCTTGTAATGGCTCCAGGGCCATAAGCTTAGTACACACCTATGAACTTATGTGAGAAAGTACTTATGCTGTTTGTGGGTCTTGATGCAGAGAAAGCATTTGACAGAGTAAGCTGGGATTTTGAGGAGAGCAGTAGAAGCATTTGCATTCTCTGGTAAAATAAGGTTAATTAGAAGAATATGTTAAGGATTGGAGGCAAGAATTAAAGTTGGAGGGTTCCTCTCAGATAAGCTGTATTTGAGCATAGGAACCAGGGGGTGTCCTCTTTCCCGTTTGTTGTTTGCTTTATGTTTAGAGCCATTGGCAAAGAAGGTAAGGGACACAGAAATACAAGGACATAATTTGTATGGTAATCAAGAAAAAATGACTTAATTTGCAGAAGATATTTTGTACTTGATAAAGCCAGAAAAGGGCATCTCATTGTTGTGGAACATTTTAAGACAGTTTCAAATCTTTTCAGGATATCAAGTTAATGAAGCTAAAACAAAGGCTATAGCCATAAATTATGTGCCCACACACAAATTGGTTCAGCAATACCGATATTTATGGGAGCACATTATTATGAAGTTATTTGGAGTATGGATTAAATGGGCTTCTGTTATGGTTGCTGAGGAAATTTGGAAGGGACCAAACAAAAGATAATACAATGTAGAAACTGGAAACTCTTACTTATGAATAGTATAATACAATCAGTGAAAATGTATTTAGTCCCTTTACTGTACTTTTATCAACCCAAGGAGAAGTTGTGAACAATAATTAATAAAGAACTGAAGGAATTTGTCTGGGGGGGAAAGAGGGCAAGAGTTAAGTGGGATCCTTCTTGTAGAACAAAGTGGTTTAGGTGAACAAAGTGGTTTAGGTTTACCCGATTTGAAATTGATATTTTTAGAGCTACACAGTTAAGGCTCATGTAACAGATGCAGAAGGTTATAATTCAAAATGGAAAGGGATGACAATGAAGCAAGGGTGGATTTTAGATGCAGATCCTTGAGAAAAATAATAACCATACAAAATATTATAAGTAACAGAAAGTGTTCTAAGAACTAAGCCATTATGAGAATGGAGAAAGGAGATTTGCCAATAGGGATGACTACAAGTAGGGATACAGAAAATAGGCAAAATGGGGCTGAAATTTACTGGAGACACCTGTCAGAGGAGCCAATATATTGGGACCAAATAATTCAAGAGGGAAAGGTAATAGAGTAGGATAAGGCCAAGAAGACATTTGGATTTTCATGCTGGAGACTTCCTTACTAGGGCTTGATCTCAAAGTAAAGGCAAAGTAGAAAGGAATAAGGGAATTATAAGTGAAAGACTTGCTGTGGTAGATTTTAGTTGGGTCTAGAACAGAAGCAGCTGTTAAAAAAGGGATAATTAGTAGGGCATATAAAATATTGCATGATAGCTATAAGAATCAGAGGAAGGTTAGAGACTGGGAAGCGAGACTGGAAAAACAATTCACAAGAAAACAATGGGAGGACTGGATACCAAGAAGAGGGACAAGGCTTTGAGATGCTCCATATAGTTTTTATGATTCAGACCTTTGATTTTCTTAGTGAGGAAGCATTGTGGTCATTCCAGTTCCAACTGGGACCAGTGTTTAAGCAAGTACATACAGAAAGGGTCATTATATTCAATGATCCCATCCTCCCCCAAATGATTGCATCCCTGGACCTGGGTGCCATACCTTTAAATATAAGCTGTGCACTGAAAAATGACTTTGTACAGTAGTGGCTGTATTGTGATCAAAACAGAAGAAGAGTGGTTAATGCACGAGGCATTAGACTTGCAGAAATGGAGCTTCAATAGAAGGGCAGGGTCTGATACTGGCTTGTAGGCAAGGTACAGATCACCTCTGAGCAGTCTGTATGATACTGAGTAGAGTGATAGCGATTTGAACATGTCCACATAGGACAAGTGTTGGAGGCCATAGATTCTCTTTGTGAGGTGTTTCTGTGACCTTTCCCGTTGGTGCAGGTGTTTGGAGAGGTACATACCAAATGGGGCCTTATACTCAATTATAAGTCTAATGAGGGAGGAGTACAGAGAGGTAATAACCTCTCTTTTTTCTGGATGCAATCCTTTTACTTATGAGATGAAGCAAGTAAAAGGCTTTTCTGACCACTGCCACCACATAATGGTCGAATGTGAGATTGTTGTCAACCTGAGTACCCAGATTTCTCACTACAGGTTGTGTGCTTAGGGGGTTGCCGTTGATGTAATCAGTAGGGGACGTGTTTTTGCTGAATGCTATGATGGCACATTTTTTTGCATTTAACTTAAGGCCATGACTTTGGCACCAGTTATTTGTAGCTGTGAGACCCTCTTGCAGTATGTTAAAATCATCTGCGAGTCACTGACTGCACCCAACTTACAGTCATCTGCAAACTTGGTCAGCCACAGGCCCTTTGTCTAGCTTTGTACAGCTGTGTAAGTAAACTTACCTTAGTAGTAGATGTTTGAATGCTCACTGCTGCAGTAACCGCTCCCTCCTATCCATCCCCCTTGGTTTGTGGTGCACTGTTTATGCTGGTGAGTGGACATTTTTCTACAGGGCTCAGCATCTCTCTCTTTGTTGGTATGAACCAGACCACTAAGATCCAGCAACAAAAATCACTTGCAGATCACTAAATCCAATAACTCTGCTGGTGAAGCACTCTTCTCTTGCACCATAGCCAAATTATGGAACTCCCTCCCACCCACAATTACCTCCGTACCATCATGCACCAACTTCAAAACTTTACTAAAAGCACACCTAAAAACATGCTGGCTATGCCCTTGCAACTCCCACTCTAATATCACCCACCCCATCCAACCACTACCTTTCTTTCCACTCCACTAACTACCTTGATTATAGCAGGCTCATATGCTCATAAACCTAGTACTTATACAGCAGGAACTTCTTATTTTAGCATTTGTTAATGTCTGTTATGTACTTCACAGATAAAGATTCTAGTTGTCTACTGATGTACTATGTTCTTCATCTGTAAATATGTTGTAAGTAATTGCTATGTTAATTGTTAATCGCTATGTAATCCAATGTAACTACTGACTGTTTATTTTAACTGTGGAGCTTTTTTCCCCGGGCCTGTGCTGAAAATGGACCTACGTCCAGTCGGACACTCCCGGTCAACAAATATAAATAAATAATAAATAAATAAATGAAAGCTGTGAAGGGCTTGGCAGCCAAACCTGTCTTTTTAGTCAGTTCAGCTCAAGCTGACTGACAGTTTGGGTGTGTGGAGGGTACCCGGAAGCTTTAGAAGTTGGCTGGCTGTTATATCCTATGCAGGATATAACCCCATATAGCTAAGGCTACTGCATCAGTGATCATTTGAACATCTACTATTATGGTAAAGTTTACTTGCACAACAGTACTTTTCTTATGAGAACCCAACCTTTTGCTGCATCCATTGTCCCACTACTGAAAAACAGTTTGTCTGCCTTTTGTGGTCTTTGTACAGCAGAAAGGTAAGAGAAGATTCTTCAGGTTCATTATTTGACAACATAGAGCTGATTCTGTTACTGTCTGCTCAAGCATCCCAACCACACATGTTGTATTAGGATATTTTTTTATCCATGACAGGTTACGGAGTCATCTAAATATCACCACTCATATTGCATGAGCAATAACCAGGCTTTTAGGGTAGGTTGAATCATCACTTTAGTCTCAAATATAACTGTAAGTAGTCTACAGAAGTAATGTGTGTAGTTACAAGGAGGCGTTTTGGGCATTTGCTATGGACTTCAGCTCCTTTCCTATGAATCAAGTATCTAATTTCTGTTAGAGTATACGTTTCTATACTTTTCTTTGCAGATGTGTGCATGTTGGCCATTTCGGCCTTCTTGCTTTGTCCCAGGTGGACTTTATTTTTATATATTTTTCACGAACATGAATATGAGCATCAAAATATATCATACTACAGCTGATGAGCAGTAATATATCATACTACAGCTGATGAGCTGTATTGTAAACAATCACAATGTGAAGCCATAGTCTTTGCAATACTTACTAGTATAATATTGTCTAAAGTCTTCCTGTCCATTTGTGGTAATTTATTGTGTTGATATGTGCATTAGTCTTACTGTCATTCAGGCTATATGTTCTTTGTTATGTCTTGCGCGGGGATCAAAGAAATGTAATTTCGTTCAGCTTGCACTGCTGAGTATATCTTATCAACAGTAAAGTTTGCTTTAACTTTGAACTTAATCCATCCTGCATACCTTACACAGTGAGAAAGTTCTGTATGTCCACTTTGTTTATGAAGATGTACATGAGTGTTATGTTTTTTTTTTGCTATACCTCCACTGTAAATGTACAATGTACAGCGCAAACACCTAAATGCAATTGTGTGTGTAGTGCTCAAAGAAGTGCAAACTGCAGTACACAGGATGGCACATCTGGCCACGGAGCAGAGTGAGGCTGGCAGTGAACTTCATAGAAGAAAAGATAACTAGGAGTAGACTCACATGACCCCATGCAGTGAAGCCCAGTGTTAAGGAGAACAGTGCATTTATGCAGACAGCACATAGCCATAGGCCATAGTGTTCTGAGTGGTCTTGAAAGGCTACTGTTTTGGTTCTGAGCAACCAGCTAATGTGCTGTAATTTATTGCAGGGTGCTCTGCAATGAGTAGCTTATAGCTACATTCATGTAATGTGGACATTCTGTGTAAGTTGTGTATGTGAGTCATGGTAAGTCTCTTCCTAATGGACATGCCTGTAGAACACAGTGATGCATAGGAAGTGGGTAATTCTGGGGAGGAATGGCTTTTAATGTATACATTACTCTTCAGCCTGTTGATTTACATGCTATTGATGTCACAAGCAGGGAGTGGTAGTGTTCAAGCCATTGCACTAGAGACAGCACAGTGCTTCATGGCTGGGTTTTACCAGTGTTAATTGGTATCTGTAATTACTGGCACTAAGTTTCAAGTATACAGCAGCTGTCAGGCAGCAGTACACAGACATAATGATGTGTTGTGTGCCATGCATGCTTTGGCCAGTGCACAGACCTACAGACCCTAGTCCATGACAATTAAGGGCTGGTACTACCTTCACTTATTAGATGTGTTTAGTATACCATTGTAATTTGTTCATCACTGCAGGATGTCACTTTTCTATGTTGCACACTGATATTGGTGCTTCTGGATGTTGTCTGCTATTGATGGTCTTGCTGATCACTTGCATGCAGTGTGTATTCTGGAGAAAGTAGGACCATCCACTTTAGAACTGCATACTTTTTGGATCGCCTTCTAATAAAGAAGTTGTGGAGTTTGGGGGGCAGCACATGCTACAAGTGTTAGCAGAGAGCAATGGCTGTGCTGTGCACTGATATGTTCATGCTTGCATGAAAGACATGATCTCCACATTTCAGTGTCTTTATATCTACTGGACTTTTCTGTTTTGAATTTTTATGAATATTTCTCTGATGAATACAGATGGGGATTATGCATACTATTCTGTGCACAGTGCGTGGTCTGGTATACCTACACTTATTTCAGTTGCAGAGCAAATTATGTGCCTTTTATGAATTGTGGTGACTGTTTGTATACAGCTAAACTGCATGCATTATCAGTCCAAGACGCAGTGTGTGCCTGTGAATCACAACCAAAATGTTTTGTATTTCAAAACCAGATGAGAGTTGTCCATCTTAGTTCCCTCAGTCAATAATATGCCCATTTGCTCCCCCATCACTTGGAAGTTCTCAGCATAAGTGTGAGAGGGGGCCAGAGTAGTTTATTATCCAGGTAGCAATAGAAGTGTTTATGCCCTCAGCTGTATCTACTGATGCATGGTATGAGGGCATTTCTGTTTAGATACTAATGCAGCCGCTCAAGGCTGATGTGGGTACTTGCATCACTGGAAGGACCTGTAATGTGCCCCTGAATATGAGTTCCCACCCATACACTGAGTGAGGGCTACCTTTACTAGAAGTGTCATGCCTGCATGTCAGTGTCTGCAAGTCTCTACTAGTGGCAAGCAGCCAACTGGAACCAGCACTCCCTCTCCCAGAATGGGACAGTTGATGTTGGCCACTTACTGCCACCTGTCTGTCTTCTCCATTGCCTTCATCACTACTTGAGCTTTAGTGGTGGTCAGATCTTTATCCATCTGCCTCACAGAGCTGGGCTGCACTTTGTTCTTTTCTGAACTAGGTGCAAGTTTTATGTTGATGAGCGTGTTGTTTTTTAGTTGGGATTTGTAGCTTGAAGAATTTGAGCTTTGGCCTGTTTGATATGATGATCCTTAGTTTTTTTTTTTTTGATTGGGGACGCAGTCGCCTAGTGAAGGTGCAGTGAAAGCAAGCTGACTGGCTGGCATAGTTAATTAAATGTATTTGTGTGTATTTTAAGGGTGGCAAGAGAGAAAGGGTTGTCTTCCTTGGGCATAGAAATGATTTGTTTAATTTTTATCTTGTATGCTGCTTAGATGCATATTTTAGTACTGGCCCTGAGCACAAGTGAGACACTAACATTTTGTGTATCTTCTTGAAATACAGTGTATGCTTAATTTGGTAGATTTTTTTCCATATTTAACACGAACTACAATTAATTTATAAGGATTTGAGGCTTGTTATGGGAGACGCAGTGAGAGTGACTGGGAACAGTCACTATTAAGGTACAAAAGCATCTTAATTCATAAGGATTTGAGGCTTGTTATGGGAGACGCAGTGAGAGTGACTGGGAACCGTCACTATTAAGGTACAAAAGCATCTTAATTTATAAGGATTTGAGGCTTGTTATGGGAGACGCAGTGAGAGTGACTGGGAACCGTCACTATTAAGGTACAAAAGCATCTTAATTTATAAGGATTTGAGGCTTGTTATGGGAGACGCAGTGAGAGTGACTGGGAACCGTCACTATTAAGGTACAAAAGCATCTTTCTTGAGAAATATATGATCTTGTTTAAACATTTCTTAAGCTTGTTAACGTCATGCATTTGGATTCTAGTGTTTTTGCTGCTTTCTCTGCCTGCTGTAATTTTCTGAGATTTGCAGGCCTCTATTCCTGGAAAACAAGTTAGTTTAATTCTTGCTTTAATCCAGTTTTAAAGTGTACCAGCTCTGACTGTAGGTACATTCATTATAAATATCCTTGTAATGAAAAATGAATAAAGTGAGTTTGAAGTATATGTGATAGTATTTTTTAATGGAGTGGTAGAGCTTTGGATGGTTTAATATGGAGGTGAAAAACTGCATTTATCCTTTGATCTTGTTGTATATTTGCATTCTCAGTATTGCTCTCCTCAGCAATATAACCACACAGGACAAGGCTTGAGGTGTAATGTGACCTGTGTTGCATTGACTGTTTCATTGATCTGCATGCTATCTCTCCCTTCTAAGCTCAGAAATGATCATTGTGTGAGCCTGGTATTTGGATACCTGTAAATATGTGATGCTGTTTCTGTTTTTGGCAGAATTCATCATTAGGATTTGGTTTATATAATACATCAGAAGGCACTCAGACCTATACAGTACATAGTCATTTTTTTCGCTTTTCTTTGATACTTTGCTCTTGTTTATTTTGATTGCCCATATGCAGATAATTAAAAGTTCTCTTGCTTCACAGCATCTTTGTTTTGCATTCTTCCTTACTTAAGTAACTGTCAGAAAAATGGCATACAAAGCATGTTTTTCTTTCTGCCCTCCCTTATATTATCTTTCCTTTCAGAAAAAATAAAAATATAATATGAGAGAGCCATGTTTGGTTTAAAGCTACAGACCACTGTCTGCTGTATTTAAGATTCAGACTGACAGAATGTACAGAATGGCTGGAAAAGTTGATACTATGCTGATGAGGAGCCTGAATGTGGAAGATGTTGGCTGGCACGTTTGTACTGTTGGCGCACCCAAGAACAGTAATCCTCTTATGCCTCGAGTAGAACATGCCTGTTTTAGTTACTGGTTTTTTTTTTTTGCCCTCCGTGCCTGCCAACCATAAGCCCCCTCCTGTAGGTCTTGAGCTGGCTTGTTCCCCCCATACAACTAGTAATGGATTTGAATCAAGTAATCAGTGGCGTGGTCTGTGGGTGCCAAAAAAAAAGACTAATTGCTGAAAACCACTTTCAGTAATACAAAAAGTTCTTTGTGAGAGGGGCAAGCACCTATGAACCACAAAGGCAGGCCAAACCTCTAGTGCCCCGATTTATATTACTAAATCCACTGTCGCACAACAGTGGTGATAACTGCAAACTCCATGATCACTGAAAATGATTTCCAGCAGTTGTGATGCATACTTTTAGCACTCACAGAAATGGCAGTTGTACAGCTGTCAGGTTTTCCTAGTTACAGCAGGTGCCAAAGGCATCAACAAGAGGGTGTTATCCAGGGAGTCATGGCGGTTGTTTGCTTCCCTGTACCATATCTCACTTTCAGCTTCCCCTGGTGGAGCTGTGCCCTCATCCCACTGATTTGAGGGTCTGGTGTCACCCGTAGATCACTGCTACCTGCATCTAAGGGTTGCAAGGATTAAGAGTGCATCTATTGGTTGTCCCAAGATCAGAGAAGTACCTGGTCAGCTCTTTTATGCCCTTGTTATTGCATGTTCCGTAGCATGCAATGAAAGAGAGCTGCTCATTCCCCTCCTTCCTGTGTTGTCTTTTTCATCGCTCAAGCCATTGCTTGAACTGTAGCTATCTGGTTTACAGTCCAGACTAGCCTTCTGAGGCAAGTAGTGAACCTGTATCAGCTAGAGTTATCCAAAAGAAGGCTATCTCAGGTTTGATATCCTCAGGTGGGATGCAGGCGGTTGCTGAAAAATGGTATCGACCTAAGAACAAATGTCCATGAGACATTTTGGTTCTCAGCGGGTCACCCTACCAGATTATATAAAGAATCATCGCAGAGTTACAGATAATTCCCCACTCTTAACAGTTTCATTGTATATGAGCTGACATTGGAAAAATATGGACTTGCTTTGGAAAAATCATCATAATGTAGTGTATTCTAGGGTTGGTATAGAAGAACCTGTGGAAAGTCAAAATATTTGTCAAGTCTAACCAACCTTTATGCAAAGCAAATAAAAAAAGGAAAATTCAATGTGGTTCTTAAAATGTAAGAAATGTTTAAAAACAGTCAATAACATTTAAGAAATTGAAAGAAAGAGAGGAGAAGGAAAGGGCAGGAGCAATTATGAAGCAAGCAAGAAAGAAAGAAAGGAGGCAATAGTTGAGGAAGGCATAGCACAGTGAATCAAGAAAGAAGCTTAAACATGCTGTATGTGTAAAAGCATGCAGGAAGGAACATGGGTGCAAAGTCATTGAGAAGTAAATATACTTAACAGGTATTTATCCTTAGTTTTCACAGAAGGAGGGGGCAGGCTCAAAAATTAAAACAGAGAAATATGCTTCATGAATGAGAGTTGATACCATAATTGCCATTCAAGAGGAGGACAAAGCAGGTAGACCTGATGGGATTCATTTCATTAAAGATCTGAAGTTAGAACCAGTAACACCATTCATGGAAGTGCAGCGTACTGCCAGAGGAATTAGGGAGGGCAGATTTGATCTCTTGCCACAGAAATTGGCAAGCCAGAACAAGGAAACTGTTTAAGACATTGCTGAGTAACTGTGCTGAAACAAGATACAGACCAGTACGAATTCTGTGTAGAAATGTCTTGTTTAATAATTTGCCTGCCCTAGGACCTTGCCCAGTGGCTCCTCTAGCTGCACACATTAGCTCTTCATTTTGGTGGAATATGGAGTCTTGTATTTCTGGATTAGGCAAGAGCCCTTTGGCCAATTTGTTCCTGCCTGAGAACCCCAGTTGGTCTTCCATTCAGCAGCAAGAGTCTAGCAGTAGGGATTATGTTACCTTCTAATTCCGGGGGGAGGCCTATCCTTTCCCGCAGAGAGACCTCCCCCAGTGGCTCCTCCAAACCTAGAGTCTCTGCCTCCTTAGGCCTAGAGTTTCTGCCTCCTTAGGGGAAGACTGCCTCTGTCAGTTTCCCCTCCTTTGCATAGTGTAAATGCACTGTGGCAGCTCAGGTTTGACAGTCAAGACTACCCTGGGTGAAACATCTTATGCTGCCCTAGGTGTGATCATTCTGGTGAGCAAAGCCATCTCCATCCTCTCAGGATGGGTGAGCCAGCAGGCTGCTTATTTTCATTGCCCTTGACCATCTTTTACAAGTACTCCGACTGGTAATCTGCCTTAGGTCACCTGTGGCATCGTTAAGACATATCCTTCTAGGCCATGGAATTGGATCTCAATTTTTTTTATTTTTTTATCTTTATCTGGATGGCCAGAATTATGCTGCAGGAAGGCCTGAATGTATCTTGCTTAAATGTATAGGATAACTTTGTGCTTCACTTTGAAGAGAATAAACTGACTTGTATAAACCATTTATAATAGCAAATGGAGCTTTCAATGAGGAGCATTGTTTAAAACTGGTTGTCACAGTACTGATTTGTGGGAAATAGTTTTGTTTTGGTATATATAGTGTTTGTAAGTAACATTGTTGAAAGAAACTAATATCCTTGAGATAGAGATAAGGATCTATAATGGAGTGAATACGTAACTTGGTACAATAGCTAGGTTTTGGTGAGATTTGACAGCGTTGCTGAAAATGGCTAAATGTATATGGATTTTGTGCACAGTAATGCAGCTAGGTGAGAAATAACAGAGGGAAAACTTGTGTAATCTTACGTTGGACTTTCTGCAATGGAGGAACACTTGGGTACTGTCTTTTGATGCCAGCTTGCATGCTTTTTAAAGGTCTTTGGTCTCAAAAGGAGCACAGTGTTTCCTGTATCAGGGAAGGGAGATGTGCTTATCTCACTAATCCCCACTTTTTTCTTGCTACTTGCAGAGACCAGCTCTCCTAGCATGCATTGTTTTTAAAGCTGTCACATTTGAGTGACAAAGAAATAGTGAACCCTTCAGTTTAAACTGTTGCTACCATTTCACAGTCCAGGTATGTTGGTCATTCCTTTTACTGTCTAGGATTGTAGATTGATGTATACGTATGTCAGTCTTTCCAGTGCTTCAGTCTAATGACCTGCAGTTGTTGGTGGAGACTGGTTAGAGATCTTCAGTTCACAATATCTGAGTGACATGGAATTCCAGTAGAAGGATTGTCAAGGACTCAACCAAAGTGATTCCAGACGGAAGTATAAAAGGTAGAAATACAGTTTCTGGCACATAGGCATACGTTTTCTGAGCATGGCTACTTTTCAGTCTGCTGTTTTATTTAGGAGATTGTTATTATTATTATTTTTTTTGTGTGACACATCAGTTATACCTCAGTAAGAAGTTTACCTTCAAGTCTTTGGCCTCAGACCTTTAAAAGGATGAGACAGACTCACCTCTGGTTAACTACCATTGGTAGTGAGACATGTTTCATTTGCAGCCTTCAATCACTTGCCTGTGGTAACTGATGTATTTTTGCCATACTGGGAGCAAACTCTGGAGCCTGTGATGTTCGCTTCTGTCACTGAACACTGACTCCTCCTAATCCCTCCTCCCAGTGCAGTTGGTCATTCACCAGTGAGGTTTGTTGGTACCCCCTCGTTCTCCTGTTCAGTGTTTAGGATGCCTGTCTTCTGTGTACTTGTGCTGAACTTCAAGAACATGTTTGAGGTGTGGAAGATAGCCAAGGAAGGGCACTAAAACAAGCTAGTTACTACTGTAGAGTTGGATACTGCTTTGAAAGAGCAGAACCTGGTAAAACTGTTGGTTCACAGCAGTTCCCTTGTCACGCCCCCCAACACAAGAAGGTGGCAGATATTACAGTAGGAGTTATGGTATATGAAGTACTCTAATGTTGCCATATTAGAGGAGGTGACTGGCTCTAAAACAGGAACGTTCAAAAAAGAGGGAGTGATTTTCATTCCAGAAGATCTGAGGTTATCTAGCCACTCAGACACCGGAGAAGCTGATGAAGGGGATGGACGTGAGCAGTCCGTGCTGATTTGCTCATTCTTTGGGAGGAAGGCAGATTGGCTCAATGTTGCACTGAGAATCATAGTGAGTTTCAGCATCAGCATTTAGACTACGGTGGCTTCACACATGTAAATAGTGCACACCTCAGTTATTGTCAGGCATGCATGGTAGTGTGCATTGAAGAGGCTGATATCACAACTCTGCCTGTCAGATGCTGTGAGATACTGAGAGCTGAGGATAAACAGAAATAAAATAAAACATTGTAGGCTAGCTGGATATGACTTTTGACAATTGGCTTTCTGTAAAACATGAGCAGATCGGCTGCTCAAGTCACAGGAGGTCTTTGGGTGGGCAGCCATTTTTTGAAGTGAAACTTCTTACGGGACGGTGTGAGAGCATGGAGTGAAACAGAAATTTGAACCAGAAGTCCAACTTCGTCCACTAAGGGCGAAGTTTGACTTCCGTACTCTAGCTTTTCATCTGCGTGCGCACGCACACAGTTTCAGAATACACAATCCCCTTGCAGCAGCAGCATCTGTTGAAAGGTTTCCATACTCTATTTTAGCTTTTCAACCACACACACACACACACACACACACACACTCTTGCCTCTCTCTCTCTCTTACCATAAGAAATCTGGACAGAGCCGCAAATAATGAGGGAACAAAGAACCGTGCCTTTCGCTTATAAGTAATTAGTGGTGCACTAGTATCAGTATGCACCATTTACTTACCATTTTTTTACGTGTGGGTGTGTGGGTGTCTGCACATGCCCTTGCTCCATTGTTGAAATGCTGATTACCAAAACTGCCCGTCTTCCTGCTTTATCTTATCTGGAAAGTACTGATGTAATGCATAGCAGTCCTGTATGGTCAGCAGATGCAGCAAGAATCCCTGTTACTAACTCTTATACGTATTTAAATTGTTATTCCTAAGGCAAGTTAAGAGAGCTACTTTTGAAACTGTCCCAGCTTTTTCCCCAGGCTGCTCCAGATGGGTCATTGAGCTGGTAGTGGCAGGAAATGCTGAAAATGTGTTGGCAGATTCTATTTACTTTGCATTCATGTATCTGTTTGTTTGTGTATGTGTGCTTCTGTTGTAGTTATTTACTTGATAACCAGGTAAGTCTTCATTCTCAAAGCCCATAAATCAACCACAAACTCATTCAATAGAGCAAAAAGAAAAAAAAAGATATGCAGCGATAACTGAATGTAAGGAAAGGTACACGCATAAGTGGCCACATTGAATAGAAATAACGCATGCAAAATATCCAGGTGGAATATAATATATAATACAGGATCGTATCAAATGCTTTTTTGAAAACGTCATGACTACTGTAACTGAATCTAAACAAATGTCAGTGCATTGGGGCAGTAACAATTCAATGGCAGCTGTAACAGGGGCAGTGCAAAGGCAAAGCAGTGACAGCCAGCATGCATTGTAAACATTTCTCTCTAGTCTCCCTGAAACGGTTTAAGGGTGAAATGAATGTGCGTGATTGCCACAAGCAGTAGAAGTGAAACTTCTGCAAGGAAGTGCGAAGAGACTTGTACTGTACTGTACCATTTGCTTTCATTTGCATTACTTTACAGAAGTTTCACTTCTACCGCGTGTGGCGACCACACACATTTTTAAGTATTTCTATTTCTCTCTGACCCTTTCTTAAAGGAGGTGTTTGCTAATGATTCTTCTTTAGATTGCTAACTCTCTGGAGTTAAGGATTTTATTCAGCTGTGTTGCCATTCACTGAGCTTTAGGTAGAGAAACATTTTCAGACAGCTGTCTTGGGGGTGGTAGGATGTGAGAATCTTGACAGTGCAGCATATCAAGTAATTCAGGTGAGCAGGATGCATGCCGAAAGTTTCACATTGTATCTATAAAATGTACATGTATAAGGTTGAGGATTTTATTCAAGTAAAAAAATAAAATTCATCCTGACATCTGAGCTACTCACTTTCATGATGTCAAGGTGCTTATTCAGAAGACATAAGTAGTTTTCTTAGAAAATGATCTCTTCAGCTCACCTTCCCAGTGACTGGGTCAGTGAAAGTAGATAAATGGTTTATAGAAAACACAGATGCATAACTGGGATGGAGCAAAGGGGGCAGCCTCCCTGAGTGCAAAGTGTTAGGTGTCTTAATCAAAAGATGTTATTTGGTATTCAGTACATTTCAGTATTCCGTCAGACTCCATTTGTGGCATAAACTTGCCTAGTAAGCAGGTTGCTACAGTTTAAAAGGAAACAATTTTTTTAACTATACCTCTGGGACAGTGGGCAGTGTTGGGATAGATGAAGGTTCACTGTAGTGTGAACAAGTTTCTTGTCCTTTCCAAACTCTTATTTGCAGAATACTTTAGGAGTTTTGAGCTAAAAAGATAAAGGATTTATAGATTCATGGCTACAGCTGGTGTGGTAGTCGAGAAGAACTGGTTTTGTTTGCAGATGATTTTGTGTATTTGACAAATCCTGAATATGAATGACAATTAGGGAGCTGTGGGATATTTTAAGATGGTTTCAAATGATTTCAGGATGTATAATAAATGAAGATAAAACACAGACTGTAGTTTGAAATTATGTGCCTGAGCATGACTGGTTCAGCAGTGCCCGTGTTAATGGGGATGTAAAAAGACATGTTTAGCTGCTGCAGCAGAATCCTTTTTAATCTGTACATCTAAATATATATATATATATATATATATATATATATATATATATATATATATATGTATGTATGTAGGAAAGTACCAAGTTGACAGTTTAAAAAAGGATTAGATGTTAATGGACATTGGACAATGAATGTTTAGTTCCATTGTTCCTGTACATAGGCCAGACATACCTTTATCAACCAGAGGAAATGTTGTAGACATCATTTTACAGAGTTGAAAGAATTTATTTGGGAAGGTAAGGCAAGATTATAGTGGGATAAGTTGAGAATTGTTATTGAACAGGGGAGTTTAGGGATACCTGATCTGAAGGGATATTTTAAAGCTATGCAACTGAGACTTTTACTAATAGCACAACTAGAGGGATATAGATCAAAGGGGGAAAAATATGATGATTGTGCAAAGTGGAAGTACAAGAGATGCAAAGAGATTGAGGATTTGGAGACGAGCCTCGTACTTCCACTTTGCACAATTGTCATCTTTTTTCCCTTCGATCTATAGCCGTCTATTTATGGTATACGTAAAGTCTATTGCATAGCTTTAAAATATTCCTTCACATCAGGCAGTCTAAACTCCCCCGTTCAATAGGAGGACTCAACTTCTCATGTTACACTTGCCCTTCTAACTTCACAAATAAATATACAGGAGTATTATATTTATAAAGTGACAGACAGTGTTGTAAATATTAAACCAAAAAGGGAGTGGAGAAAAATATTTTGCTAATAGGAGTACATAACAACGGAGGGTAGAGAAAATCTTCAGGAGATGACGAGAATAAGTAAGTAGAGGAATGTACAAAAAAATCACATTACTGAGAGTAAGTAAGTTGGAAGGGACAGTGATAGAATGGAAAGATAGCAAGTGATTGCTCAGAAATTACCTTCCATATCGGGGGCTGTTGACTGAGTAAAGATTGGGAGTAATGAATGAAAGATTTGCTGTTGTAAGCTATTTAGTGGAATCAAGAACCGGAAGTGCTAATAAGAAAGAGATGATTAGTTATTATTGTCTTTCGGCTTTTCCCGGTTAGGGGTCGCCACAGCGGAACTCCGGTCCGCTAATGATTGGCAGTAGATTTTCACGGTGCCGAGTTGCCAGCTCGACGCCCAACCTTCAACGAAGGCACGCCCATTTACGCATGTCTTCGGAACGCCACTCGACCCGCGGGGAGGACATGCAGACTCCACACAGAAGGCATTCCCAGCACACTAGCTGAGAATCGAACGGGAGAACCTCTTGCTGTGAGGCAACAACGCTTCCGCTGCAAGGGATGATTAGTAAAGTTTCTAAAATATATAACAATCGGTCTGAGGAGATTACAAAAAACTGTGAGGGAAGATCGGATAGGCTGTGAAGTCCAAAAGATTCAGGATATTTGCAAAGAAATGTTTACACCGGTAATTTTATACTTCATCTAGACTTCAGATGATTTTTTTTTTTGTCAGGCTGAGAGCAGTTGTTGAGGATTTGAAGGGAGCGAGGGAGGAAATTGGTAACACACTTTTGGGAATGTGGGGAGTTAACCAAGTTTAAGGACTCCCTACAGAAATTCTTGACAGTTAAGGGAACATATTATATTAACCAAGGAAGTGACGCTATTAAGTTGGTGTTTTGGTTTAGAATTGTTCAGGCATAGAAAGGTCTTAAGTCTAACACTACTTGCAAGCATACAGAAATTATACAAAAGTAGAAATCAAGTATTAAACCTGTTTTAAATGCAGATCTGAATACTGTAAAGGTAATGGAAGAAATAGAGATAGAATCATTTATAAGAATAAATTTTCATAAAATACTGTATTTTGGGAAAGTTATATAAAAGCAATGTTCAGAGTAAAATAAGTAGGTTTGCATGAATTGTAAAGTAAATTTGTATGATCCTAACGCCCAAGAATAATTATGATGGAAAGGATCTATTCTGGTTGTCGAACAAGACCATATGATCAAAATACCAAAAACCACCTAAAAAGAGGAAAGTGTTTTATTAGGGGGGGCAAGCCCCGCTTCACTGACTCTGCTAATTATTTATACTAACTCTCTATGAGATCACACTACAGTGGGAAGAAGGGCGCATTCCTTGATATCCATTGTACCATAGTCCCCGTGCAACTCTTGTTTCTTCTTCCAAGCTGGTTTTCGATTTATTAAATTGTCGATCATATGGTCGCAACTGTATGAATTTTGACAATTTAAAATTACAACCAGCTGAAATAGACCTGATTGGAAACTGTATACATGATGCATGCACACAACAAGGGAAAGCCATACAGTGGTATTTCTTTTTTTCATTGATATCAATGTATGTGAACATAGGCTACTCATCAGTAATATGATGAATCAGTAAAGTTGTGTAAAGTTTTCATGTCTTTTACAAAATAAATATGTGATGCTTATTTTTTTAATTTCATTCAGTCCAGTGAAGGTTTGTACTCTTAACACTCAACGATTGCTTTCTTGACAAAATCAGGTTATAGTTTCACATTTCAAATATTTTTCTCTCCCTAGTTACTGAAGAAATGTAAATTGCAAACTGTTCAGCATAAACAAATATTTACAGTGATAGTCTTCATTAGATTCTAGATCTTCAACTGGATTTTATAAGTCATAATAAACACGGTAAATATTGTGTAATATTTTGGAAACCACTTACAATATCTTGGTAACTATTCAACATATGCTATCAGTAGAATTTTATTAATTTGTCCGTGAACTTGCAATGAGGCTGTGCAATTCTTCCTCTGTTACTTGGTTGTTGAGTTTAAAAAAATGACAATTATGACTATGTACATAGAATGTGAGCAATTAATGTTTCTTTAGTAGCACTAGACTGAGGTCAAACATCAGGTAGTTGCACATCATCTAAGTTTTAAGATGAACTTTTTCAATAGCTTGTGTATGGCTTGGTTTTGAAATTAATGCAGATATGAACAGGCTAAGTAGATACCTAGAAATGTCAGTAGGATGCAACTGCAAAGGCATCAATAACCTGTAATAAGGAAGACAGGTACCCCAGGTATGTTAAGAGGATTGGGGAGTGCCAGTGGATGAAGAAGTGTGTATAAACAGAAGGGCTGTGAGAGATGGATGCTGCTGAAATGCTGAAATACAATGAGAATGCATGTCTGGGGTATTCTGGACAAGGTAGTTGAGACTCTGTGGATCAGTGTAACAGAGAGATGGCAGAGAGAGAACATTTACATCTTGAAAGCGAGCAGCCGAGATGTTGGGGTGAATTTTATTTTCATTTGAATAAAGTCAAGTCCTCAACCATGAGGATGCCTATTTGATTGGTACCATGTGAAGCAGTTAAGGTTGAAGAACAAGAAGCACTGAGAAGAGGGAAGGAAGGATAATTAGTTGTCATGTATAATCTGTTCATCAGTATCCCACTTCCTGGAAAGTCACTAGCTTATTCTGAGATTGTACAACCCCAGGTTAGGTTATATTGAGTATGAGGGTGCAGGGGGCAAACTCCCATTCATGAGGGTTTAAGGAAGCTTCTCCCCACATCACCATTGATCTTCATTTATTTAAAATCTGTTTCCATGGAAATGGGGCATTACTGAGCAGAACATTTTCACTTACATCATCTGAAGGAAGTATGTGATGTGACTAGATGGACCAGACGAGAACTGGCAAAGGAGACTTGAAGCTGCAGAGCAGGAGACCACATGCTGAATGTTAAAGTAGATGAAAGAATATGCAATGGCAGTACAATTACTCGTGGATTGGCCACTATGTTATTTATTTTTGTTGTCTGAAACTGTGAAAGCAGAAAAATAGAGCTTTTGAATGCCTTTGCCACAGATGATAAAATGACCAAAGAAAGAAGATTAAGAAGGCAGTTAAAATGTGATTGTCAGAATGTGATGGTCAGAGTATTTAAGTGGGTGAGAGGTACAGGAGTGGTTAACTCTGAAAAGTATTTATTACTCTGTTTAAGGTAGTGGGCTGTGGAGGAATTTAATGGGTATGAGAATGGATTATGACAAAACTCACTTGCCCTACATGGAATGGACTGCCAAATGAACAGTGTAATAGAACTGTATATACAACCGAGTAAAGGGGAAACAGAAGTGGTTGAATAAATGTAAATATGGTGAAGGGGAGGGAAGAGAATGCAAGGATATCAGAAGAGTTAAAAAAAACTTTGAAATGAAATTCTTTGTTTGACAAAAAGAAATGTCATCAATGGATGATGTGGTGTAAAGCTGTACTAACTGTGTCCTAAGTCAGGAAATACAGGAGTGTGTAACAGAATGCAGTGTGTTTAGTATGTATGGAAATTGACTTTAGAAGATGAAGGGTGATGCAATTAACTTTTTAAATAGAAATGTGCTTTCCAAGGAATGAGATGCTAAAAGAAAAAAAAAATATTTGAACTGCAGACATTTCGGGGGCAGTGGTGTGCATAAAGGATGTAAATAAATGTGAAAAGAAGTAAGCTATACAAGGAGGGAGATGAGGAAAAAGAAAATAAAAGGGTATTAGCTGTCTTTGTTTTTATTTAAAGTAGTCAGACTGGGTCTGTCATCCTCTTTCAGGTATGTCTTTGCTACATAATGACAGGAACAAAAATTACAAGTGTTGGAAAAAGAATAAATACAGGGGCCAATACATAGATTTAGCTGCTTCTTACCTTGTGTGGCATTTCAGTGTTGTACATCTTCCTCATTACACAATATATTGGGTTAATGTGACTTTTCACATTACTTGTAGGAATTTGTCATCCTGGCTTCACAGCCTATGGCTCATTACATTTAAGATTTCTAGCTGAGAAAAAAGCCTGCATGTCAGAGTGTTTGTAGCCCTGCCATCATTCCCTCTTCTGGGGTCATAAACCTGTTGAGGCTCTTGATTTGTAAGCTTGCTTTGAAGAGACAGGCCAACTCCTGTCATAGCTGAGAGAACAGCTAGGAGTGGAATGGTTTAAAATGTGCTTACTGCAGACAACAGATAAGTGGCAAAAATGTTCTTAGATCTTAAAAAAGGCAGTTTAATGCCAAGTAGTTCCTGTGTTTGAAAGAAAGGGAACAATGTAGTGTCATAGACTGCTATGAAAGTAAACCAGTGAGAGTTAGTGGAATACGATTAGTAAGAGTGACTACAGTGTGTGAAGATGAAGGGCAATTTAAATATTGCTTTTCAAAGTCAGTTGAAAGAAAATCCCACTAGGGTAACAATAGAGCAACTGTAAGGGCATATTGATTTTATGGAGATTCATAGTGAGGCAGAAATCATGTCATTATATCTACTTCCACTAGGTCATTTTAGGGTTAAAAGTAAATGAAAATATGGCTAGTAGCAGTGGATACAGGAGTATTTTGCATTTGTTAGCCTGGGTGCTTGCTTCCTCTTAAGGAGTGCCCTAGACAGACTTATTGCTAAATTCTCTCTTTGATGGTAGTGGCATTTTTAGGCAAGAGCTTCAGTCCATGCTAAATGAGTTCTTGGCCATAAGGTAGGACATGTTTGCACCTTGTATTCTTTTTGTGAGGACCCTCTGTGGATGTTCATTTGTTGCATATGCCTTGTCAGGTATTTACTGAAGGGGCGTTGCACTCTGTTATTGGTCTGAGGGCCAAGTACAACTGAACAATGACATCCTTGGGCCTAGATGATATACCCTTGCTTATAACTTGTGCAGTGTGGAATGATTCCTTTATTTGTAGATGTGTGATGGTGAATAGCCAGGTTTCTTTCTGCATACTTTTTGAAATCCCTGACCACTGTGTCAAAATAAAGGTGTGTCTACTCTTAGGAGTGTATTATCAATGTGGTAGTTTCTGGGGATAGCAGCCTTCCCAAAGGATACTATTACGTATTCTTTGGCACTGAGCTTTAGACTGTGTAGTCTATGCCAGGACTTCTTGGTGGGTATCTAGTATGTCTTTGGGGATCAGTCATCTGCAAACTGAAGTCAGCCAAAGGCCTTTGATATTAGGCTCTGCTTTAAAGAGGTAGATGCCTAAAAAGAGTAGCCTAGCACTGAACTTTGGACTAAACTAGGTAATTGCTTGTTTGTGGTGGTAGACTCCCCTATTCTAACATCCTGGGTCCTATCTTTGTGACATCTGGCTAGCCACTGAGTGACATAGGGGTTTATACTCAATTTCATGAGTTTGTGTACTATGTCCGAGTGGAATATTATGTCAGTTGCTTTGGCCAGATCAAGGTAGGAAGTGCATGCAGTTGGGTTCCTATTACGTTATCGAAGTTCTGAAACTTCGAAGACCATAAGGTCGAACCCTTATGTTCGAAGTGTCAGAACTTCGATAATGGTAAACAAAATAAAAACAAAAGACAAAAAATTAAGTATTGCAAGCAGGGGGGCAAGCTCCCCTGCACCCCCCCCCCGCTCTTTAACTATACCAACTCCGAGATCGCACTACAGTGCGGTAAAGGGAAATCTTCCCTTTCCGTACTGTATTGCAACAGTTAGGTAGGTTTTAGGGTTTATATTTTTTTTTTTTTTATGTTCGAATTCTTGAAATTTCGAACATCTGAATTCGATGTTCTCAGGTTCGAAGTTTCAAGGATTCAACAACATAATAGGAACCCCACACAGTTTTGCCCCTGTCCATTGCTTTGGTGACCTTCTCAAAGAAGTCCTATTGGTTGCGTAAGCATGAAAGAAGGATGTTACACTCTTGGAAGCATCTGGCTTTTAGGGGAGGGTGTTTGTTTGGATACTTTTCTTTTGCAAGTGAATGGAGGTCTGTGGTCAGATTTCCCCAAACTGAGCTCCTCCCCCTTTGTGGTGAAGGTAGTTGACCTTGGTCTGGAAGGACGATCCCAGGTTGACTCCCATGTCATCATCTTGGGTGGTTTCTCTATTTTCCATTGAAGGATCTTGTCTTTTGTTGCAGGGTCACTACTCTCCAATGTTGCATTACTTCTTTAGGTACTGAGGTTTGACTTCCAGGCTTATGATTTTGTGGGAGAGGAATGTGACGGTGAATAGCGTTGTCATTTGTGATTGTGAGCCTTCTCAGAACCTGGTTATGGTCCTTCTTTTTTGAAGGGGAACTTTGCTTCTGTTTACCTCCTGATGTGGCACTTTTATGTAAAAGTAACTTCTGCTAGGATCCAGTTGGAGAGTTTATAAGCTACCAGAAAGCTTCTGCTTGTATGTATGAAGTGATGTCCCTTACTGGTGCTCTTCTTCACTTTGGTTGGGTACCAAGTAATTTCTCTTATTGCAGCTGTGAAGCAGGACGAGAGCTCAGATTGACCAGTTGGCAACACCTTTTCTTGTAAACTGCTTCCTGTTCCTGTCATTGGAGTCTAACTTCTGCTGTGACAGGCTTGACCATCAGCTCTGTAACAACTGTGGAGTACATATGCCCTTTAAGTTTGCCTGAGGGCACTTTAACTGTTGGAAGCTCCATCTCTCTCTCTCTCTCTCATTCTAGGGCTCCAGTGCTTCAGAACTAAGGAGGATCTTTCCTTCCAACTGATGTCACCTCCCTCCTCTTTCCACTTTTCTTAGGAGGTAGGTTTTCATCCTTCATCAAATCCTCCTCCTCCTCATTTGCTAGCAAAATGAGAAGTGGGAGGAATGATGAGGACTCCTGGCTTCCAGTAGGGATGATTCTTTTTTTTTTTTGGCATTTTCTATCCTCCAGTACTTGCTAATGTTCAGCTCAACTTTTGGTTTAATACTGGAGTGCTAGAAGAGTGAAGGAGCTTTAAATCACTTTCTTCCTGTGGAGGAAAAGATTAGCCTCATGGCGTCACTGAACACTTTTCCACTAGACTAGGCAGCAGTTTTGTTCTGTTCAAGAGTAATTGCCTCCTACCTTGGGCTGTGGCTCAGAGGGATAGAGACCTTAATGTGACCTGGCACTGGTGGAGCCAGACAGTGAGCAAGAGGAATGAAGGGATGTGTCCTACTTACCTCCCATTAGGGGGGTGGTATGGGTTTGCATGCACTTGAGGGTACATTTGCTGATGACAGAGATCCATTGCTTGTGCTTGGGGGGGGGGGGGGCTGGGGTGCTTTGTGAGAATGCTCCGTGTAGAAGGGAAGAGATGTCCTCAGCCTAAGAAAGCCAGTGAGAACAGGAAGAAGTATGAACCATCCCTGATGACCCTTTCAGCAGTGAAGGAGAACAAATGGGCCAACTGTGCAGGAGGTGGATGATGGTTAACAGCAGATGAAAAACATAAAAAAAGATAACTTTCTCCAGTATTTTCATGGTCGCCATGGTTGTAGAGCCAAGCATGCTCCCTTCTCAGTCAGTGTTCTCTGTTGTGGTTTGAGTCTTATCATTTTAGATTGTGTTCTTAGGTCTCAGGCTTTTAGCTGACCCCAGAGTTTTCTGGTTTCTTCTCCCATAGTGGTTTTTATGACTTGGGAATCCAACCCAACCATCATTTAGGATCCTGTTAGTAGGTCACCTGATATGAAAAGAATTTCTCTCACACCTGACTTTATGGATGGGACCCTCCATTGACAGACCGAGAAAAGCTTCCTTCAGTCCTCTTGAACATGGGCAGTTTTTCAAATGGACATAGTTAGTTGCAGTCCTTGTAAGTAGTGCAAGCATATACTAATTTATCTGTTAGTATGGGGTGTCTAATCATCATCATTTTTCATTTGCAGTGGGATGCTTGGTGGGAGAAGGAGGTGAAGTGGCAAGCAAAGGGGGGCTTATGATGCTTATGTATTCAGTGCCTGTGTTTCCTTGAGGATGCATTTGTCTTCAAGAGCTGGAATTTCTGGAAAAGGATAATGAATCTGGTGGAGAGTTGAGTCCAGCCACAGGATCCGTCAGTTATAATCTGTTTTCCAAATTAGCTGTAAAAATTTTTGTTATTGTTTTTTTTCCAGTTTCTGTCCATAGTGGTCCTTTAAAGTCTCCCCCCACAAAGGGTTCCACTCAGAGATATAGCCATTTGCCATTTTCAAGACAGACTGTGCTTCAGTAATGGGCTCTGTAGGTGATTTATCCTTTTTGACAAGGCCCATGAGGACCGCTTGTGCCTCATATCTATCCTGAAGGAGATGGGAGTGTTCCATCCCAACCTGGACTTCAGCGGCTTCAGCAAACACATTTAGTATGTTAGACTCTTGATGACTTTGCAGAAGTCATGCCTGCATTTATGCAGAGATACTCCGTGTTTCTGCTGCATGTGATGTATGCCTCCTGCCATGACACTGTGCAGTTTGTGCAAAATGTCCCTTGACTGTGCTCTAGTTGAGCACCACTTTCAGTTCAAAGTATCACAGTTTTGACTTTTATGTGCACCCAGAGCATTTGCAAACATACTAGTTGCAGTGAGGCATTGCAGAATGACTGACTTCTGATGGCTGTTTGAAGGTACTCCTTAACATAATGTCCCTTACTTGGGTGCTTCTGGGTTGCAGGCTCTGGGAATCTCCGTAATCTGGACAAAGTCTTCTCTTGAGCCTGACTCTGAGGTTGCCATTATCTTGGCAAAGTTAGACCCTTTTAATTTCTGGCCTCCTTGCTTACTCAAGTGAATTTTTTGGTGTCCATGCCTCAAACTAATTAAGTGGTTACGATTTCTGACCCTCTCATAATTTTGTGTGTACAGCACCCATGATAAGATGTTCTTCATCTCACATTGCTGCAGTCATAAGCTGTGGGTAGTCCGCTGTCCTCGGTCGGCCCGAATACCAAAGTGTTAGGCTGGCATCGGTCATGGTCGCTCAGATCTGACGTCAGTACGTCGTGGTACTAAAGCGCATGACCGACGCCATATCCTCAGTCTTTCTTGCCGCATGGTCCGAAGCAGAAGCAGCGTTTTGCAAGTGCCGTTCGGCGTCCTGAAATTTTCGTATTCTGAGTTTCAGACCGAAGACCAAGTTGGGCTAAGTACCCCGTTGGGGAATATTTTTGTCTTTTCCTGCCTCAGTTAAATCCGGATGTCAGAAAAAGTGAATAATTGTATTTCTTGTGGGAAACAGATACCTCATAGGGATTACCACTCTCTTTGTATTCCTTGCTTGGGGCCTGAGCACGACGTAGTCGGGTGTCGCTTTGTGCTAGATTTAATAAGCGCACCATTAAGCAGGTTAGATTGTGCTAGGCTTGTCTTGAAGCGGTGTAATTACAATATGCCGTCGGATCCTCCGACGCCCACTACCGCTAAGAAGCGTAAGGAAAAATCGTTAAAGTCCAAGCAGGATGAGTCGTCCGTTACGGACGCCGGTTCTTTAGAAACTACGGTGGAATCTGTGGATCCAGCCGAGGTTTCAGCTGAGTCTCAGGGGGAGCCTTTAGTTTTGCAGGATGTGGCCTCTCAGGAGTCGGGTCAGGCTGAGGGGGCCTCTCAGGTCTCTGTAGTCCCTTCTTTGCATAAGGTGGTTAGGCCTTCTACTTCTGTCTCTAAGGTACCTTCCAAGGTCAGGCCTGGTTTGTCTTCCTCTGGCGTCAGCCCTAGTTCTGCAGGTTCTGTACCTAAAAAGCATATGCTGAAAATGGCAGAAGATTTAATTACCTTAATCAGGGTTCTTTGCCCCTCCAGATAAGAGGCCTAGGGTGGAGCCAGAGGTGGAAGGATTGGAGCATTCTTCAGATTACTCGGAGTCTTGGCTGAAGACATTCAGGATTTTCCTCCTTATTCTGATTCAGATGCAGAGGATTCTAGTCCTTCTGCCTCCCCAGAGGATTTTTCTTTTCTGAAACCCTGCATTCCATGAGAGAGCATTTTAAGTGGGAAGGTCAGGATTTCTCAGATTCTAGAAAGAGACTTAGGGAATTTTTGTTTTTACCACAGCATAGGCCCTTGGCTATACCCCGTTTTGGATGTTGTTCAGGATGTTTTCTCTGAAGCTTCCCTTAATCCTGATTCTTTGCCTCCTGCCCCGGTCAAGCCAGACAGGTATTACAGAGTGCCTGAGGCTCATAAATATTTGTGTAAGAGCCCGAGAGCTGATCCGGAAACTATTAGCCAGGGACCTAAGGGTGTCAGGGCTTCTGTTGTAAAGAATCCAGTTCCTATGGATAAAGATTCTAGAGCTTTGGATAGGTGGGGTAAAAAAGTGTATACCTCTTCCACTCTAGCAATGAGGGCTTTGAATTGCCAGTTTCATATGCTGAAGTACCAGAATTTTCTCCTAAGTCAGTTGAAATCTAAGGTAGATGCTTTGGCAGAGGGCATTGAGTGTAAGGAATTGCAGGATTTAGTTCATGCCTCTGATCAGGTGGGTAAGCATTCTTTGCAGTGTGGTTTTGATGCTCTTCAGGCCTCTTCCAGGGTGGCCGCCACTGGATCAGTTATTCGTAGGCACGCCTGGCTTAAGGATCAGAATTTGTCAGAGCATGTTAAAGCTCGAATTTTGGATACTCCCCTTCAGTCTGAAGCTCTGTTTGGTTCTCCTGTGGAGTCAGTTTTGAAGAAAATGGAAGACAAAGCTAAGTCTATGCAAACAGTTAAGGATTTTTTACAGGTGCAGCCCCCTAAGTTTAGCAGAAATTGGCCTGCAAAGGGATGGGCTTATCCTTCTTCTGATTTACAGTCTAGGGGCAGATCTAGACGTGGTAGGGGCAGAGCTCATGCTCAAGGTTCTTTCTGGCCTAGGACGTGGAGTTCCCCTGCACAGTCTTCAGGTGAGGGCAGGGGCCAGCCTTTTCGTAAACAGACCCAATGACCTGTATCTCCAGCTGCCAGATCCCTCCTGTCTGGCAGCTCCTCTGGGAGGAAAGTTGGCACTTTTCAGGAAAAATTGGCTTTTAGTCACTCAGGACAAATGGGTGTTGGACATTATAGATCGAGGCTACAAGTTTTATTTTCACTCCTTGCCTCCTTTCAAAGGCATGCCAGACGTTCCTTCTCAGCAAAAGGTGGAGGCTCACAAACAGATTTCTTTACTTCTAAAAATGGGGGCTATCCAGGAGGTCCCTCCGTCAGAAGTAGGCATAGGATTTTATTCTCGCCTGTTTCTTGTACCAAAGAAAGGAAACACTTGGAGGCCAATTCTGGATTTGTCTATTCTCAACACATACCTGGACATTCCAAAATTCAAGATGTTAACTTTGCAACAACTTCTGCCTCTATTAGGCAAAGATCACTGGATGGTAACTCTGGATCTCAAAGAGGCTTATCTTCACATTCCTATCCGGCCCAGCTGCAGGAGGTTCCTGCGTTTTCGGGCTGGGACTTTACATTATCAGTTCTCTGCATTGCCCTTTGGCTTATCTACTGCGCCCAGGGTGTTCACAAAGGTCCTGGCACCGGTGATAACCTTCTTAAGGTTAAGGGGAATACAAATCTATCCTTATTTGGACGATTGCCTGATTCTGGCTCAAGACAAAGTCAAGTTACTTCACCATCTACAGTATGTTATGGCAGTGTTAAGGTGCCTAGGGTATTCTGTGAACGAAACAAAGTCCAGTCTAGTACCCTCTCAGGACATGTGCTTTCTGGGTGTGAGACTGAATACAGCCTCTCAGATGGCATTTTGACCCCGGACAAACAAAGAAATCTTACCCTTTACTTCCAACAATTGTCTCTCCGGTCCAGGCTGACTGCAAGGACAGTCCTTCAAGCCTTGGGGTTCATGGCATCTTGTATTCTGGTGCTTCCCAATGCCAAACTGCATATGAGGAAGCTACAATGGTATCTCAAAAGCGTATGGACTCAACACTGCCACGATTTGGACACTGTCATTCAGATGATACCTTGCATCCAAAGGGAATTTTTGTGGTGGGCTCAGGAATGTCACCTAAACAAGGGACTCTCTGTGACCCGACCAGAGGCGAGTCAGATCTTAACGACAGATGCCTCAGACATGGCTTGGGGAGCACACTTCAATGGAAAATGGGTTCAAGACATGTGGCCTGCCAGACTACAACATTTGCATATCAACATGAAGGAGATGTTAGCAGTCCAATTTGCATTGATGGCTTTCAAGGATCTACTTCACCCAGGACAAGTGTTGATTCAGACAGACAACACAACAGTCATGTGGTACATCAACAAGCAGGGGGGTACCCATTCGTACCCTCTTTGCAGGCAAGCTATGATTTTGTGGGAGACTGCTCTCAGGTTGCACCTCACCCTTCAGGCAAGGTTTCTGCCAGGAGCACAGAACTCCTTAGCAGATGTTTTGAGCAGACAGATGGTGGATCCCCACGAGTGGAAATTGGATCCTCATGTTTTTCAACAGTTGACAGTGGCATGGGGGACTCCAGACATAGATCTGTTCGCTTCTCCACTGAATTACCAACTGCCAAAGTTTTGCACAAAGCTGTTTCACCCAAAAGCTTGGAAAGTGGATGCTCTATCATTCAGTTGGAACAACCTTCACGTTTATGCCTTTCCTCCTCTGCCTCTCCTTCCCAAGGTGCTCCTAAAGGTCAGGCGGGACAAGCCTTGCATGATTCTGATAGCTCCAGATTGGCCACGGCAGCACTGGTACCCTCTGCTGAGGACTTTAGTATGGGAGCCTCCTTGGGCTTTGCCATTAATTCCACACCTTTTGTCCCAGGCAAGCAATCACTTCTGCAATGTCAGGATTCAGTCCCTGCATCTGACAGCCTGGCGTATTCTGTTTTAGACCCTGGGGGGTCGCAGCTTCCTCAACAAGTTTTGAATGTCATTTTGGAGGCCAGACGGCCTAGTACAAGGAAAGTTTATGCTGATAAATGGAGGAGATTTTTTCTTTGGAGCAGAGCAAAGAGCTTTGATGTTTCAGTGCCTAATTTGAGTGTTTCACTTCAGTATCTTACAGAATTATTAGACAAGGGTTTGTCTTTCTCCTCGGTAAAAGTTCATGCTGCAGCCATTTCTGCTCATTATGACTGTGACCCACCATTATTCTCTCACCCTTTGTTCAAGCAATTTCTTAGAGGGGCAAAGAACATAAGACCCCCCACGTAGAGCTCCTACTCCTGCCTGGGATCTCAATTTTGTGTTGGAGAAACTTACTTTACCTCCTTTTGAACCTGCAGCTGCATCTGAGTTGAAGTTTTTGTCTTGGAAGACTGCTTTTTTGTTGGCCATTACGTCTGCTAGAAGGGTATCTGAATTACAGGCTCTAATGGCAGTTGAACCCTTCCTGATATTTCATAAGGATAGGGTCTCACTACGTACTAATCCTACTTTTATGCCTAAAGTTGTTTCTAATGTGGCCTTAAACCAATCTATTCATCTGCCTACATTTTATGCTGATCCCCAAAATAAGGGGGAGAAAATTTTGCATTCTTTGGACATTCACAGGCAGTTACATTATTATTTGAGCAGAACTAAAGGGTTCAGGCAGTCCCAACAGTTATTCATTTCCTTTGCCTTGGGATCTCAAGGAAAACCTGTTTCAAAACAAACTATTTCTAAGTGGATTGGCCATTGCATTGTTTTTTGTTATTCTCATCATGGTAAGGAGGTTCCGGCTGGAATCAGACCTCATTCCACTAGGGCTACTGCCACTTCTACTGCTTTTTTAAGGGGAGTAGCTACTAAGGATATTTTGGAGGCAGCTACCTGGGGTTCAGTGCACACTTTTTCTAAACATTACCATCTTCCTCTTTATTCCAAATCTAGGGCTGGGTTTGCCACTGCAGTTTTACAGGGCATGTTAGCAGCTCCTAATGCCATCTGATTTTACCAACCTCCCTTTACCTTTGCTTTGGGATTCTACCCACAGGTTATGACTGCAGCAATGTGAGATGAAGAACATAGTACAGTTTTGTACCTACCATAAATGTAGATGTTCGAAGATCCACATTGCTGCAGTCTAATTTACCCTCCCTCCTTCCCCTCTGTAGTTTGGGGTGGCTGTGTGGTTTGTGGTGTATCTATTGTTGCTATTTTGGTGATTGGGTATTTTTCTATTTTTGGCTATGGCCTTTCTTTTTAAGGCCTTCTGCCATCTGGGGCAAGAAAGACTGTGGATATGGCGTCGGTCATGCGCTTTAGTACCACGACGTACTGACGTCAGATCTGAGCGACCATGACCGACGCCAGCCTAACACTTTGGTATTCGGGCCGACCGAGGACAGCGGACTACCCACAGGTTATGACTGCAGCAATGTGGATCTTCGAACATCTACATTTATGGTAGGTACAAAACTGTACTTTACAGCACATGTATTCGGAAAAATTCATAGTTTTGCTGATTATTTACAGCACATTCCCCATTGCACAACAGCAGATGTGTTAGCAAGCTTTATTTAATTTTGTTGTGAGAACTGTGTTTTGTGACTGCAGGGTCTGGTTTAGAATCTTAAAATGAACAGAGAAGATTGATAGTCCTTTAAACAATATAAATTACACTCATCTGGTCATCACCAGTACCAATTAAGCACATCTTTTGCTCAGAGCAAAAGAACTTAAATAATTAATTTAAAGCATGCTAATCTGGAAGAACATATCGTGTTAGTTATTTGAAGTTTGCTAATACAGAAGAAATGTGGGTTTGCTAATTTACAGCATTTGTTCCAGACCACAACACCAGACTATAAGCAAGCTTTGTTGAATTTTATTGAAGAGACTTTCTTTTACAACTATATAAACAAATACATGTCTGTGTTTAGAAAAAAATCCAAATATCCAAATTATATATATATATATATATATATATATATATATATATATATATATATATATATATATATATATCCTATTTAGAATACAAAAGTACTCCAACTGCTAGTACAAATAAAGGATTTAATATCCAGTTAAGTGCTTTTGTCTCAATGAGACTTCATCAGAGGTGAAATGAAAAACTATTTAATCACTTTAAATATAAATACACAAAACCCCATCGCATAATATACTAAGTGAACACAGCATTCAAAAATAAATCATTGCAAGAAAAAAATAATATATTAAAATCACAATAAAATGAATCTTGATGAAATAATATGAAATGTCATTTACACTTTGATTTACACAATGTATCCTTGTGCACAGCTTTAATGTTAATGTAATGACTGAAACTGAAGCGTTTACTAGCATTTGTCTAATCTGTCAGTGAACCTTGTGGGCTTCTAAATATTCCTACCCCATCGATCATCAACGTTATCAATTACAAGAAAGGTCGAAATTATTACATTTTAATGAATGCTTATTGTTGAACACTGTCTAACTTAGGCTTCTCAGATAACACAGTAAAATGGTTTCAGAGCTACCTCAAGGATCATAAACAAGCAGTGAAATGGTCCAGCAAACTCTCACCCTTTCTGCATAAACCTACTGGAGTCCCCTCAAGGCTCCATCCTCGGACCCCTTCTCTTCAACATTTTCACAAACAACCTTCACACTGCCTCTCACCCTGGGACCCTCATTCAATACGCTGACGATTCCACCGTAATCTCTACTGCTCAATCATTACCAGAACTGCTTTCAAAAACTCAGCCCTTTACTGCAGTTGAATCCTGGCTAAAAAATGCCCAACTCTTTCTTAATCTAAAGAAGACTAAATTAGTACTCTTTCTCCCAAAAAACACCTCCCTTATCACTGATCATTTCAACATTCTTGCATCTGAAAACACTGTCATAGAAGTAGTGCAGGAAACCAAACTTCTAGGAGTTATCATAGACAGTAAACTTTAATTCAACCACCATATACAGCAAAATGTAAAGAAGACTTATCAAAACCTTGGGACTGGTATAGAAACAAACATTTCTTTACTGCATCAACCAAAACCACCCTTGCAAAAACATTTTTACTTCCCTCCCTTCTTTATGATGCTCCTATCCTAACTAACTTACAAACTTCTCCCCTAAGCAAGTTGGAACAGTGCTACAACAAAGTTGGAAAGTTTGCCACAAACTCTAAATATCACACACACCACTGTAAACCGCTGCTAGAACTAAACTGGCTTAAACTTCCCAACCAGCTTGCCTTTATTCAGCTATCCACCTTGCACAACCTTATTTTCAAGCCTACTGCCTGCCCTGCATTAGCCAATCTAGTCACACCTTGCACACTATATTGATCCCTATGATCAGAGGACACAAATCTCTTAGCTATCTCAAAACCCACAAGAATACCAGGTCAGCCTTTGTATTCATAATCTGTCTCTATATTATTCAGTAAAAACAAAATGAAAAGCAAAGTTAGAACTTCCACTGAGTGACCTCCTAAACCTCTTGTATCAGAGGCACATGGGATATATGCAAATGATCCTTATCAACATCAGGTGTTTCAACTAATTGGAGAATCTGAATGTCCATAACTTGTTTCGTCGTTTTAATTGACAATTTCAGGCCAATAAAGCCAAACCCCACTAGTTTCTTATGCTTAGTCAAACATTCTGCTTGTGCTGTGCTGATGAGGTCATAACAAGGCTGAAATATGCATATCCACAGCTAGTGGGGTTTGGCTATATTGACCTGAAATTGTCCATTGAAATGACTTAAAAATAAATAAGTCATGGGCATTCAGAATCGCCATATAGCTGAAACACCTGATGTTCTTAAGGGTCATTTGCATATGTCCCATGCACCTCTAATACAAGAGGTTTGAGAGACCATGCAGTGGAAGTTCTAGCTTGCCTGGAGTTTTCATTTAGTTGTCACTGTTTTTTGTGTGTGACCTTTTCACTCTTTTTTTTTAGTTTGTTTTTGATACTTACATGTTGGAATCATGTCCCAGGTGGTCCATGGCTCAGGTTTGTTCCGAATTATTCTTAACAGTATCACTTACACTGATCTTGTTGATTAAGCCAACCTGTTAGCAGATAGGTTCAGCTCAGACTTCACCGCCCTACCCCCCAAATGCCTTTTTTGACATCCCTGATACTTGTCTTGCACCTGACATCTCCATAGATCAAGTGTTAAAGGCCCTATCCGAGGCAAAGAATACAGCTTCCATGGGACCTGATAGTATCCCAGGCTGGCACCATCTCCAGCATGAACTGGCTTCGCAGTTGAGCACCCAGTTCAACCACAGCCTAAGTATAGGCTTCATTCCAGGAGAGTGGAGAACATCCATTGTCTTCCCCTTGCACAAAGGTGGCACCACTACTGACCCTGGAAACTATTGCCCCATTAGCTTGACAAGTCTGATTGGTAAAGCCATGGAGCATATTATTATGGATCTCATAAACAAGGACATAGGCAATCTCCAAGCACTTGACCCTGCCCAGTTCGGATTCGTCAAGGGCAGATCTTGCCTGTTGAACCTGATTGACTTCTTTGAGACTGTCACCAAGACCCCAGATGAGGGAAAGTCAGTTCATACAGCTTACTTTGACTTGGCCAAGGCCTTTGACACAATCCCCCACTCTCGGGCATCATCGAAAAGCTACACAACTTGGCTTAAATCCATGTCTCATCAGATGGGTGGGCAACTGGCTTACTGAAAGGACCCTCAAAGTCAAAATAGGCACCTCCACCTCCGATAGCAGACCTGTCACTAGTGGACTTCCCCAGGGATCTATCCTGGGACCCCTACTGTTTGGCATCTACTTCTCAGGTCCAGGCAAAGACAAAAGGCCTGTGGCTGACCACATTTGCAGATGACTGTAAGTTGGGTGCTGTCATTGACTCCCCGAATGATGTTAACATACTTCAAGAGGGTCTCGCAGCAGTTAATGACTGGTGTCAAAGTCATGGCCTCAAGCTAAATGCAAAAAAAATGTGTCATCGTAACATTCATCAAAAACACGGCCCATACTTTTTACCACATCAATGGCAACCCCCTAAGCACACAACGTGTGGTGAGAGACCTGAGCACTCAGGTTGATAACCTCACATTCAACCGTCATGTAGCGGTAATGGTCAGAAAAGCCCTTTATGTGGTTCGTTCATCTTATAAGTAAAAGGATTGCATCCTGAAGATAGGATGTTATTACTTCTCTGTACTCCTCCCTCATTAGACCAGTAATTGAGTATAATGTTCCGTTTGGTATGTACCTTTCCAAACATCTGCACCAACTGGAAAGGCCACTGAAATACCTCACAAAGATAATCCATGGCCTCCAATACCTGTCCTATGCGGACAGGCTCAGATCACTATTACTGTAGTCTGTATCGTACAGATTGCTCAGGGGTGATCTGTCTCTTGCCTACAAGGCAATCTTGGACTCTGCCCTACTAGAGATGCTCCATATCCATAAGTCCTAACTTCTCACAAATTACCCAGTCAAAAGGCCCAAATCTAATGTGCGACATCAACCAAACCTGCTGGAGAGACTTCCCATACACATCAAACATAGCACCTCACTGACCTTCTTCAAGCGCAACCTTGATGACTGGATGGGAAACCACAAATTTGTTCCAGGGTATCCTCCTGTGTCCCTCATTGACAGGGGTGACAGGTGTGGACAGAAGTTTCTTTTTGGGGATAAACTCTTGGCTAGGCTTGTAAGGGGTTCATGGCCATTAGCCTAGTAACCTCCTATGATCCTATGTTTTAAGCCTAATAACTTCCATTTCCCTGGCTATTCAGTCACTTTTCTCAACTCCGGAGAGACACCCACTATGAGGTTTAGTGAGGATGTCCTCCTCATTATTAGACATCTCTGCACAAGTGAAACCACCAGTCACTCCGGCTTCATAAAATGGTCTGACTCCTATTGAGGCAGTCAGCCTGATTACTAGATCAGCCTACATCACCTCATTTTTATTCTTTGGTTTCCCTGAAGTTGTCATAGGTATGGTGTCTGTTATTATTAATCTTAAAATAAAAATACAATTATTTTAGGAAACCTCAATTTTAACTAGATGAGTAATCTGAACTGTATGTGCAGAAACAGCTTTGGTTTTACATCTTGTGTATCCAGGTTTACCAGGCCTAATCAGTTAACCGGCAGTCACACCATGCTGATCTGTATTGTCATAAATACACCTGAAGGGTGTCTCTGTTGTGAAGTTCTACCAAATTGTATCAGTTAAAACACACTCTGCTTCCTGCCTGAATGTTCAAGACTACCAAATCTGCACCACTAAGCTCCTGCTAACCGAGCTGTGAAGTAAAAGAGCTGGAACTGAAATACGCACTGTCAGCTATTGACTGATCTCCGCTACTTTGCTATATTGGTGTTGAAACCACGTGTCCAGTTTTGTGGCATATTTTAGCTTCAGAAGATGTGGTTTCTTATGTCATAGATAGTTGAAGAGTCTTGGAACATTTTGACTTATCAAAAAAGGTTATGTTTATAACAGCACAAAAAAGATAAACTATTCAAAAAATCTCCAGAATGCAAATGAATAATAAAGCCTCAAATGTGATTTAGACATTCTGGAATTTACTTTTGACCCAGATCCATCCTAGATAAGCTGGTAAGGAAAGGTGGGAACGAGTGTCTGACAACATTTTGCCTGTCCTGAAGAAGTATGGGGTCCTGCCTTCTGTACTGCTGCCCACCTACTGGAAACTTGGTGTATAGCATGCAGAGTATGGCATAGTGATGCACTGTGTTAACCTTCACTTCATGTGTAGGAGCATGTGGGTGGGAAGGTATAACAGGTCTTTCTTTTTGGCATATATGTACATCAGTCACTGGGGGGGTTGCCAGTATTGTGGTATCTGCCTGGATTATGGCCAACACTGCTACTGACTTTCACTCTGTAAAGGGGAATGGATGCAAGTAGTTGCAAAGGTGACAAAATGCAGATTGCTGGCAGATACAGAAAGGATGAGTAAAAAAGTAAACTAGAAAAAAGTTCGGTACTTACATATTATCGCAACCACATCATGAAAACCTCTTTATGAGAAAACTTGCTTATTATCGCAACCAGCAGACGAATGTCTTATCAGAAATGTTTCATCGTGCACTGTTTCAAGGTTGGTTACCACACTTCAAATTAGTAAAGTCAGCAGCCAACTCTGTTGTATTTTTAAATTTTGGAAATGTTTGCTGTGGAAAGTTAAACAGTAATCTCCTCTCCTTTTCGGCATAATTAATGAATACATTGCAGGAGTGTTCTCTGTAAATATCGATAGTTTTTATCTTTTAACCTGTTACCACAAGAAATCTGAACAATGGGTACAGTGATTGGGTGTGGTGGGGGGGGGGGGGTGAACAGGCAAAAATCTAAAAATACCTGCCATTCTTTACTGACTTCAATCCTCAGGGATGTGCAGAAAAAACACACTGTTTGGAGGAACAGACCAAAATATGAAGTAAAGTATACATACCGACAGTTGCAAGGTGGAGCTCTTTACAAGTAACACCATGTGTATATCACATATTTTACAGTTTGTTATTAAAACCAGTCAAACCTAAAAAATATCTGTATTGCTTTATTGGACCACTACACGGCAGGAGTCCCACGGCTCACCTTCGTTGATCAACAATTCTAGAGAAATATAGGGGTTGGGGGGTGGCAAACACCCCAAACCACAGGCATGTTGTACATTTTCATTTGTTTTAAAAAGAAAAGGTTTCCTATAGGTTGTATGCATTAATCTGAAACTAAAAATGCATTGAAGTTTTCTCATAAAGCTGTTTTCATGATGTGGTTGCGATAATATGTAAGTACCAAAAGTTCCTTGAAAACTATAGTCTTACAGGCCAACAATCACCAATACCTACCAGAGGTAAAGTAGCAGTACTGAAGTCGGGCATGCCTTATCAACCTGTATGGGTAAGTGGCATCTCCTTCATTCAGCCTAAATGCTTCAAGTAGGAGATTCCAGCATTTCTTGGGGAGAACAGTGTGCCACTCTTTACTTTTGCAGGTATCTCTTCACCCACCCCTTCTGACAAAACTGAAACTCTTTTTAGTTGCTTCTTAAGGTCCAAGCACCCACACTTAATACTGCCATCTGTTACTTCTGTCTGATCAAAAGTTCGTTTTGCACTTCAGAGTTCACATTTACCTCACTCAAAAAGCTTCTAAACAGTTTCCTTCCAAAGGTTGTTCAGATTCAGTTGGACTCCACCTCGTGTCTTCAGCTGGGTACTTCCTTCAGAGTTGCTTCAGGCAGTCACATCTCAAATCTTTCACTTTGCTTTGGAACAGTGCATGAGATTTGGATGCAAGCAATCATTTCTCATTCCTAAGGTTCAAATTCTGAGGTGCAAGTGATTTTAGGCACTTTATGGTCTCAGGCTAGATGAGATCCTGGAAAAAAATTTGTTTCAAATGCAGCCTGCAAATATTAAAGTGCAAAATTTTCCCAAAATGGTCAGCTAGGCTTATGTCTCAGGATCAATTGACTGCGCTTAAACATTCCAAACAGTGTGCAAAGTAATATAGACAGTATATTTTTATTGGTGCGTTATTTGTGGACATCTAAATTTGTGATATTCTTCTCACTGTCCAGCTGCAAAAAATGCGGCCATAGGTGATAATCTGAAATGGGATTAACTCACCAGGAGGAGGTTGATGGGGATTAAATATTGAACTTTGTGAGTTAAAGTGGCAATTTTTATTAAATTCTTTTTTGAACCTGGCTTAAATGACTCTTTGTCTCTAGCACCTATTTTAAAATTCAGGGCATTGATTAGATGGACATCTGGCATTTTTTCAAGTCTGTTTTTTATGTAAGCCTGTCTTTTTTTAAAGTTTTGCAAAGATATGTATTAATTAATTGGGTTCTAATTATTCAATTGAGTGTTTGTATTTAAGTTTGGGTTTGCTGTGTCTTTTTATTCTGAAGAAGTCTTTGTATGGACCAAGACGAAAGCACTTAATCATTTGGCTTGCTGGAATAAATTCTGTTGCTGATTATTTCTAAAGGACTTCTTATTGGAATTGGCTGGCTTCTTTCACAGTTTTTTCATGTGGTTTTTTATTAAACTTTTTTTGTCTGAACAATATGTTAAGGTTGGAGATGATCTGACAAGAGTGATCTGTCAAGGCTGTCTTTCTCCTATTCATAGGTGTTCTCCCTTTTGATCTCCCACTTCATGTTGGACTTTCATGGCCCTTCTGACTTAATGCCGATGGTGTTGTGCTTTTCACATCCTGTACTGACTCTCCTAATTTATTTAATATGATGTCTAGGATGATTTTAAACATGGGCCACCTTCTTCTGCAAGTAACTGGTCATAAACACAAGGAAAACTCATGCCATACTTCTAAAGCCACTCAGTCTGGCAGAGGCTGATCCCCCCCTCCTCAAAGACCACAGAGGCCTTCAGACTGGAACAAATTGAGTAAATCAAATACCTGTGATTTCTGAATGGATGGATGCCTATCCTTTGGAATATCTCCTAGATTAGTAACAATTTCAAACAAAATAAAGTTAATTTATCAAGCCACCAGACTTGAATATCAGAAGCTTGCTCTATATGAAGATCAGTATCCCTCATTTGGACTGCACTCTGTTATACACTTGCTTGATCTGGAAGCATACAAAGAAACTCCAATTAGCATACACATAATAAGCAGATTTAATAGTATGCTAAAGACTTAATAACAAACACCACTGCCTCTCCCTAATCCATCTGGATATTTAGATAGTTTTGCTCCCATTGTACTTGAGGTAGATTTTATCATATTTAACTTGGATGTTTAAAAGCTACTATCCAGCCCTAAGCCGTCTGTTACATACTGTATGCACATTGTGTCTCTATTTGTGTTGAGCATTCTGAGATCAGCCGACAGCTCATTTCTTGAAGAACATGCATTCAGTAAACTTGTGCCTTGGAGAATCTCCTGCGAACTCAACTTTGAAACTCCTAGAATCACATGTTCAGAACTTATCTATTTCATTTTTAAAAGCCTTTGAATGGATTTTACTCCTGCCTTGCTGAGTCTTTCTTTTTGTTTCTATTCTCATTTGTTTATACAACTTAACTGGGGTAGAATACTGATCCAATTGTCAAATGCCTGTTTCAGCCCATTACTTCCTAATACTAAGCTTCATACTTAGGCTCCTCTGATTGGCCTTGCTACTACCACTGAGCTACTGTGGTTTACTGTGTCATCTTTCCTGTCACTTGGGTTACTTGGTTTACCGTTGATACTGATTTTACAGAGTCCTGCATCTTTCCCCTCCAACTAGCATTTTTTGTTGCTCCTATTGCATGCCCTCCAGCTATCATCTACCCTTTGGAGCTGTTCCTATATCATTCACCTTATTTTTCACTGATGCTATCCCCTGGGGCTGGTCTTGGATCGCAGAATTATGGGGAAGGGCAGTAACAAGAAGTGGGGCAGAGCAGCCAGCAGTGTCACGTATGTTATCTTACATTCCATGGGATTTTTTGCATGCACTAAGAGCTACTGATACCAGCTGTGGGGCTCCCCATTCAAGTGCTGAAATGCTAGAGGTGATCTGCTTCAGAGTTTTGGTACTGTGCCCATCACCAGAAACATGTCAATTCATGGGCAGAAACTTATCCATCCCAGAGTGGGAGACTGCAAAAAACTGCTCCTTCAATGACTAGAGTTCGATTAGTGACCTGGTCATCTGAACCATAGTCAGGGTGCTACCCCCTCTGGGCCACAAAGCTGGGTGACATTCACTTCCTTGTCGTCGCCTTTGCAACTGTATTTTACTGCTTAGTGACCATTTTCTCCACTACATACATCACCAGTAGGCTCTTGCCCATATATAATTTATTGTTATTTTTATATGGTTAGAGTGGAACTTTTCCTTCTTGTGGATATTGTAAATGCCCTGTTCTGTTTCACTGTTTGTTTGTCTACTTGCCAACCCATATGCATTTCTGTTTTCACTTATACTCTGTTTCTACTGTAACATTTATTTTGTTTGCTGCAAATTTGTGTACTCTAAATGTACTATAATGTCGCTACAGAAGCCTAAGTCATGGCTGAAATGGTCATTTGACCAGTATTCTTACCCAGTTAACAAGTGAATAACTGTATAAAGTAAATGTATAATAAAATTAAAGGTTACTTCTGTAACATAATTTGACTGTATTTAATTTCCAAATGTAGCTGGTTTCTCTTTGAACCATGCTACTAATCTGAGCTTTGCTGTCTCCAGCAGAAATTTGCTTTTGGCTGCAATCACTTCTGTATGTGTAGTTTAGAAACTTCAGGCTGCCTTGTTTTCAGTGCATTGTCCAGGTTGGTTATGCATACAGGGGTCATACTGAATGCCTTCACCTCCAGGATGCTATGTAATCTCATTCCACATATCATTGTGTGCATTCTTTGCTCCACAGCTCAAGTATTCACTTAATTGTGTGTAAAATTTAAGTGCTGCAGTAAAACTAGGAGGCATTTTGTGTCAAAGCTGCACTCTTTCCCCAAAGCTGAGTAATGACATTCCCATTTTTCTATAATGAAGAATTCTAAAGGTAAGCTGCCCTACTGGGATTCCTTGGAAGTTTAGCTCAAGGATGCCTTAAGGCAGTTATGAAGCCTAAGAGATAGTGACTTGCCAAACATTTGCAAAAATTACATCATGAACTCTGTATAGGAACCCAGAGAGGGAACTTAAAAAAAAATACATTTTGCTCACTGGTTGTTGAGTTGCATATTCAAATGGTTGAAAAAGTATCCACTACAATGATGATATTTGGAATTCCTCCTGTGTTTTTGTGAACATTGCAGGCTTCAGGGAGTCTTTCTTTTATGCAGTGCTGGAGACCTTGTGGCCATGGTTTAGAATTTATTTCATGCTGGAGTCTGTGAGAGAACTATAGTAACATATGAACTTTTATCTGTATGCCTATGAGGAGATGTTATTCACCGCGCCCTTTCATATGTGTATAAGGCTAAAGAACAGTCTCATTTTGAACCCCACAAAAGATCATGTAGATATATGGAGTTACATTTTATGTTTTTCTTTGTCACCAATGGAAGCCTACCTAAAAGGAGCAGAAACTAAGAAAACCAAGGAAGTGAAATTTGCACATGGTACTTTCAGTTAGCCTTTATACATCATCAGTGTTCCCATCTTAAAATACCAGCAGCTATTCTTTCTTTTTTTTTTTTTCACTTTGACTGCCAGTTCTTGTACACATTGCACAACAAACTGTCACAAATTTCACAGTAACAGTTTTCAGGATTAAAAAAGAAAATTGATTGCTATACAAACAGCACAGTCTATAGCTTAGAGTTCTTGTCTGTAAGTAATTATTGCTGCTTCTCGTATGGTCACATGCATACCGCCCAAAGTTTTTCTGGTAAACCAGATTTTATAGTCTGTTAATAATGACAATCATTACTACTTATTGTTCGGAAAATACACGACGATGCAAAGCATATTTAAAAACTGTCCTTGAGTTTGAGATTTGACAACCTTTTTATTGGGTTTGTCCAGAATTCTTGAGCATCGAAGTGGAGATGTGCAGTCACATTTAGGAATTTCATCCTAAAGCATGGAGGAGGCCTGGAGTTGAAGCCGCGTCACTTCTCACATTAGTAAAATGGGGACCCTGCATTATAAGGTACAGTCATGAGTTAAGGGACAGTCTGCTATGCAGTGGGTTTAGTTCTCATTCATTGTAAAATGCACCCTGAGGAAGAGCAGGTTTTCGTGTCTGCTTCTGCCTGTTATGTAGAATACCTTGCTTGTAGTGTTTGAGATTATATAGCCTAAACCAGGATCCTAAGATAACATCTTCCTAGGACAAGTTAATCAGACAGGGATCACAGCTTCTGAAGCACAGATTGCTGTGTTAGCACTTTAAGGAAGTTTTACAGAAGATAGTTGGCAGTAAACTGTCAACTTGAGAATGCGGGCCTGTGTTTCCATGAAAACTGCTGAACTAGGAAGCACCTCGGGTGGCTAATTTACCTGCAGTCTCTGGCACTGCAGGGGCACATCAAGAAAAAGACTGCTAGTACAAATAATATGTTCTGTGTCCCTTCACAGTTGTCTGAATATTAAAAACATTACCTTTTTGGCAGTTCTTCACATTGTGAAGTGGCATGTTTTCACTGCCTTTCTAGCAATAAAAGCATAATTTGCATTATGCTCCTGTGTTGCTAAGTACAGACTTCGGTGAAGCAAGCAAAGACATTTCTGAAGTCTAATTAACTGTTAGATTTCCATGCATTTATGTGAACAACTAAGTAAAGAGCCATCTAATTCATTTGCATTTTCGCAGCATGTGGAATGCTGGCCCTAAGAGTTTATCTTGTTTGTAGGGACAACATCGTGCATGTGGATGCTGGGTTTTGCAGAAACAAATAGTTACACAGTTTATATTTTAACAAGTGTTTGTAATCGTTCAGGATCCAGGAAGTATAGTTGCACACATTCATGGGTCACCTAGATACATCCGTTTATTACGTCCCTTTTTTAGCATCACTGAATGCAAGTGGAAATAGTGGGAGTGAAACACAAACCTATAAGATGCAGCTTATTCATTGCTTAGTGACACAGATAGCTTGGCAGCTGTGCTGAGACTTGTATGCATGGAGCATATGCTTTTCCTTTATACTTTTGTAGGAAGAGCTCAGGGCCAGTGTTAGCATTTCCAGGACCCCCAATAAGTGCCAAGTTGGGGTACCCTGGACACTTGCAGTCTAAGTATCATCAGTTGCAGTCACAACTCTTAACTTTTATCTTGTGCTAGAAAGCTTTAGGAGTACACACAGAATGAATGATATCTACAGAGCTCTTATATTAGACAGGACTGTACCACACCGATATGGTCCATCCCACAGGTGAACTTTCAGTGTATTAGTTGCAGTGATGCTACCTTACAGAAACCCTATGTACAGGGCTGACCTTAGGAGAAATGGTTCCCTAGGTGAAGGGTTCCAGGATGTCCCCCACTCCCTACTGCAAACCCCCAACACATTACCCAGAGCTTCCCCGTATGGCCCTTATCACCGCTTCAGCATTTTTCCAGAAGACATTTTTTTCTAGATTTTTTGAGCTGCATTTTAGAGCTTTTGTTTTTTTTTTTTAATCACCCTTTTCTTTCAGTGATGATTTGAAAAAAATACTAAAGAAAGAACTTAAGAGGTACTGTTTAACTTTACTTTTTCTTGCATCTTTTCAACACATCATATCTAGCCAAGATTGCTCTATAGTAACTATTTAAGAAATAATTTAATTAAGCCAGGAGTCTGAGGGCCACCAGGGTCCCAGAAGATATGAGATAATAGATGCTCTGAGGTGCACTGTAGACCATCTTTCCAACTGTTTGGTCCAGTGATGGCCTGAAAACAATTATGAGTAAGGAAAAAGAGTTAATTCTTATTTCAGTTCTTGGCAAGGTAGAAATAAGTTGCATCCAAGGCTTAATTTTCTGATGTGACAAAATGGTTGACAATAAAGTGAAAAGGCAAATGTGTGAGAGGATAAGTAAATCCTTTCTAGGCATACTACCATCCCCCGCCACAAAAAAAGGCAGACACCTTCTATGCATCCTTCTGATGTTAAATTGGGATGAAAGTGGAGGCATAAATGGCCACATTCATATATTTTAAGGGGCTGCTGTATTACATATATACAGCATGTCTTCTCACCTCTACCCCCAAAAGGCAGCCACCTTCTGTGTGCCCATGAGATGTCAGGCAGGGACTAAACTGAAAGAACAAATATACCCAGTACCATGTCCAAAAAATCATAAAAGTGAATCAAGCAATGAGGCGGTATAATTATCACAAAAGTGCTTTCACAGTTGAGACACTGCTTCATTAGATGTTCAAAGGTTTTAACCCACACATATGTGCTTTAAATAATACAAAGCATCAGACCAACAACCAATCAGAAAAATTCCCTTTGAATACATTATTCTCGCCATTGGCATTTAAAGTGATAGCACAAGATTTTCTGTATGTGTATGTATGTGTGTATATATATTATATATATATATATATATATATATATATATATATATATATATTCCAAAGACATGCATCTGGAGCATTTCTCCCCGGGCCTCCGCTGAAAACAGGCTCTGTGGAACCTAGTCGGACTTTCCCGGTCAACAAATGATAAATAAATAAAAAAAAAATATATATATATATATATATATATATATATATATATATATATATGTGTGTATATATTGTGTCGTCATACAATCTTATTTATACAAAGGTCTATCTTTCAAGAGGGGTTTAAGCGGTATCTCATCATTAAGGCCAAAACTGATATCAGCCTGCAGTCTGATTATCCATTTTGCTTCAGATACCTTAGTTTTATTCTCTATACTCCCCTCTATAATCAGCTGTTACTCTCTCCATGACTAAAATCTTAAATGTATGTATGTGCCCAGAGATGTGTATGTGCTTGGCTAATGCATTATTAAGATGTCCTTCCTTTATATTATATATAAGCTCTCTTATTCTGTCTTTGAAATGTCTGTTAGTTTTCCCAACATAAACCATTCTGCAAGAGTAAACCGCTAAATAAACCACATCAGATGTGTCACAGCTAGCTGCTGTATTAAATTTAAAAATTTTATTAATACCTGGGTGTAAAAATTACCCGGAGGAATCAGTATTTCTGCAAAAGCTGCATTTCCTGCAAGGAACTGTGCCCCCCTTTATTGGTCTGTGTTCAAATCTTTAGAATAGCAGAGCATACATTTCAAATTTCTCTTATTCTTAAAAGAGAATTTAGGTTGGTCTCCTACAATATTCTTAATGGTCAAGTCACTAGTTAGTATAGGCCAGTTTTTCTTCACAATATCTGTTATAATATTAGTCATGTTCCCAAAAAACATGGGCATGCATACCATATCACAGGTGAGCTTGACAGAAATATTTGTTGGGGACACCTCTTGGGAGAAGTATGGTCTTGCTCTAGTATGTCTATGGACATTAATATCTGAAAGTGACCCTTCTATATCTTGGATCTTATAACCCCTTTCCCTCAATCTAATTTTTAAGTCATTTAAATCAGCCTCAAATTTTCCATCATCAGGATTCAGCTACGACATCCTGAACCCTTGCACTTTTACTATGTTTCTGAAGATGTGATTGGGATGAATGCTGGTCCTATACAATCAATTGTTTCTATGACATAATTTCCTGTAAATTGTAGTGCAAACTGTATCAGATTTCTTGTAAACTTTTATATCAAGAAAATTAATTTCACTCCATGAGGTATTTATATCAAACCTCAGGAAGGATGTACTTCCATTTAGGTTGTCAAAAAAATGAAGATAATTTACGTTCAGAGCCATCCCATAATAGAAACAAATCGTCTACAAAGCGCCTGTAAAAAAAAATAACTTGTTTACGTCTACAGGTTCCAAAAAATGTGTCATTTTCCCATTTAGCCATCAGTAAATTTGCATAAATGTTGCCTGTGGGCGTACCCATCGCAACACCTTCCTTT
>NC_056737.1:10014645-10069645 GCF_019279795.1 Protopterus annectens
ACTAATATTCTGAAAAAACGTAAGGATAATGACAGAGACAGACTGCATAGGTCCAAAACTGCTGACAATGCTTCCGTTAAGCTAGTCGCCAGTCCGCTGGTACTCAGTGAGGCACTTTTGCAGCCCCTGATACCCGCTCTCAGATTTGCAGGCCTCTACCGAGATCCATTCGGAGTCCGGTATGCCGAGAAATGCTTCTTTGACTATGGAACATGTGGATGTCTCGACCTTGGGTGGGTCCGGAGCCGCTGTGCAGGCACTGGCTTCTGAGGATGTATTCAGGCCTACAGACTTGCATTTTAAACCAATGCCATCTTCTTCATCAAGGACCAAAACTCGACCCATGCCTAGAAAGCCGACGTCCAAACCGCATGCTCAGGCCCATATGCCTAAAAAACAAATGCTTAGAATGGTTGAAGACCTTATTACCTTAATTAGGGGAAGCCAGCCTTCCCCCTCTAAGAGACCTAGAACTGATTTTCCTTCTGATTCTTCTGATCAGGAATCTGATATTTCTGTTTGTTCTGATTACCAGGATTTTCCCTTAACTACCTATGAGGACTCTGATGCAGAGGATTCCATTCCCTCTGCTTCCCCTCCAGAAGATTTTTCCTTTGGTGAAACCTTGCACACTCTTAGGGAGCATTTCCGCTGGGAAAGCCAGGATTACTGTGACTCCAAAAAGAGGCTTAGAGAATTCTTTCTTCTCCCTCAACACAGGCCTTTAGCTATCCATCCTGTTCTAGACATTGTAGATGATGCTTTCTTGGAATCTAGCCTTTCCCCAGACACTTTACCTCCAGCTCCCAGAAAACCTGCCAGGTACTACAGAGTACCTGACTCTCACAAGTTCCTCTTCAAGAATCCTACTGCGGATCCAGAGACCATTTCCCAAGGACCAGAGGGCATTAAGGCTACTGCTGCCAAAAACCCTACCCCTTCTGATAGAGATTCTAGAGCCTTGGACAGATGGGGTAAGAAGGTATATACTTCAGCTACTTTGGCCATTAGGGCTTTAAATTGCCATTTTCATATGTTAAAGTACCAGCATCATATTATGGGACTATTTAAACCGAAAATTATGTTGATTCCTGACTGTGCTGAACACAAAAAATTAAAGGATTTAATGCATTCTGCAGAACAAGTTGGTAAACATACTTTGCAATGTGGTTTTGACTCTTTAGAAGCATCTTGCAGGGCTGCTGTCACTGGGTCTGTACTTAGAAGGCATGCTTGGCTTAAGGAGCAAAACTTGCCAGATCATGTTAAAGCTAAATTACTGGATGCTCCCTTAAACCAAGACCCCGTTTGGCAACAGAGCAGAAGAAGCCCTCAAAAAGATGGAGGAAAAAGCAAAATATATGCAAAATGTTAAAGATTTCCTGCAAGTACAGCCTCCTAGATTTAGTAGCAGAGCCGGTGTTAGCATTTTGGGGGCCCCCAGCAAATGTCAAGTTGGGGGGCCCCTGGCCACTTTCACTCTAAGTATCACCCTGTCACTGCCACTACTTCTATCCATCTTTTTAATTTAAGCTGCAGGCTTTTAGGAGTAGTACACACAAACTGACCTTTAGCTACAATGATCTTATTACAACAGGCATACATACCACACTGTGTTGGCCCATCTCACAAAGGGACATATACAGTTACTGCCATTTAGGTGTAACAAGGATACATTACAACAACTCTATGTACAGGACAGAACTAATATGCAATGGAACCCAAGGCACTGGTTACTGTTTCAGCCCCAGCCAAAAAAAAACACACACACACACACCCTCCAGAGTTCCCCTCTGTTTTCCCCATGTTGGGCTTCCCACTTATGCACATTACTTTTTTTCTTCCATTTCTCACATTTTACCTTTTTTCTTCAGCTTTTTCAAGAAGCCATAACTTTATATATGCTCTAAAGTGCTTTTTAAGTGTATTTTTTTTCTTTTTATCCAATGATGGCTTGAACAGAAATGATGATTAAGGAAAGAAATTCAATGTTGCTGTTCAGCTTTAGTTTTCCTTCTGTCTTTTCAATATACTTTCTTGACCAAGTCAGCATAGTAATAACCATTTAGGAAATAACTCCATTAAGCCACTGCCCCCAGAAGCTAGAGCATTTCCCAACCTTTTAATCCAAAAGTGGCCTAAACAAAAATTGTGAGTAAGAAAAAAGAATTTCAGTCTTTTTTTCTGTCAATGAAGGCATAAGTTGTACCCAAGACTTAAAATTCAAAGCTGACAAAAATAGAAGCTCCAAGTAAATTAAAAAGTCAATTGTGAGGATATACAGATCCTGTATGGGAATACTGCCTACATCACTAATCCTCCCAAAAAGACAGTCACTGCCTATGCAACCCTCTGGTGTTAGATTGGGATGAAAGCAGAGGTTTAAATGGCCACAGTCATGTATTTCAAGTGACTGCTGAAATACATATATATAGCATGCCTACTAACTCCTCGATCCTATCCCCAAAAGGCAACCAGCTGTATATGTGTCTGATGTTTGATTGTGAGGAAAGTGAAAATAAATAATGACTGCAATAATGTATTCTACTTTGCTGCTACCGGGCAGTACACTGCCCCCTACAGGAGCTAAAGTAACTTTATTTGTATACCTCTGAGGTCTGTTAGAAAAGTAAAGGAAATGATGACTACACAATCCACAGCACCCACATAACCTATGGTAAATTTCTGAACACAAACATCTGAGCAGGGATGTTTTAGAATGTTTGTGGTTGAGGACAGAGGCTATTATCAGTTTTATCCTAACAGGGTCATATCATATAACTCCATCCAGGCTAAAAAGTGCAATCAGAAAATGAAAGCATTTTTTTCTCCTCCTTTTTCCTCAACCAAAAACAGCTTTTTGGGGGGGTCCCCACAGTCAAGGATGATTAAGGGAGCCCCCTGTATCTATTTATACAGTCTAGGGAGTGGAGGCCACCCGATACCTAGAAGATCTAAGTGTCTGAATGCCTATGACATACATTATGCCTTACTTTTGAAATATAATCACTTGTTAGCTACATTTTTTACTGATACCCAGAAGAATAATGTGTGTGTTCTGGCATTATTGGATGTGTGCACCGATAAAAATCGGTGATATTTTACACACACACACACACACACACACACACACACACACACATCACAGCAATGTTAATTTTGTACTTATTTCAGCAAGTACACTGTATAACACTAATACTGCTACACAAGATCAGTGATTGCTGTTTAACAGTCATCAAACAGCAACAGGGATAAGACAATTTTATTTACCTCAGTAAGTAGTAAATTAATACCTATCACTATCCCTGATTTCACAGATATTCCTGATTTTGTCTTATAATTTTACTCTGTCACACTAAATCAAGTAATCAGAGTTTTACACTTATTGTCTAAAAAATGCATGTTGATGCAAATATGTTATTCTATTAACTTTTTCAAAGTGAATTAGAGTAATATATAAAATGTGTTCCTCATTTTGAGACTTTATTATGCTATTGTTTTTATCACTGAACAGAATTCTTCAGCAAAGATGTTGAGAGTTATAGTATCAGTTGTTCTGCCAGTATGTATAAAAACCCTGAAAAAGAAACCATCCCTAAAGATTAGAAGCATCAGCTCTTCTTAAACTCCACAGTTTGCACTGAGATCGGTCACCCTGGGCTGCTGATCTCTGTAGTGCTTACTTTGCTTATGTTCATTACAGCTTTGTCCTAACAGGGTCATATTACAGTCCTGTTCACGTTAGAGTGTAATTGAAAATTAATAAATTTTTTCTCCTTATTTTTCCCCAACCAACAGCAGCTTTTGTGGGGCCCCCACTCAGTCAATGAGGATTAAGGGGGGCCCCTGCAGCCACAGTGATTGCAGGTACCTAAAACTGGCTATGCTGTTAATTTTAACGAAGAGGATGCCCACCAACAGGGCTTAACTAGGCTGGAGCATTATATCATTGGTAAAATATTTAATGAAATTGTAAAGTTTGTTACTTGACAAAATATTGTTACTATAACTAAAGATCTTTGAATTGTGAAGGAGATTACTTACCTGGTTTAAGTATACAGGCTTGCTGTACTAGCTTTTGTTGGTTTGACAGATATATATGTTACAAAATATCAAGATAACATAAGTTGCAGTGGTTGGGGACCCCCCAGCTACCGCAGGGTTCGCTGGTGCCTAAAACCGGCTATGTTTAGTAGGCATTGGCCTTCAAAAAATTGGTCCTTTTCGGCCTCTTCCAGGCCTTCTCAGTCCAAACCCAGGAACAGCAGACCACCTAGGTTACAGTCTCAGGCTACGCACAAGCCTAAGCAGTGGGGGGCTCCCTCTTCCAAAGCAGGGAGTAGTAAGACACGCCCCTATGGAAAAATGGCACAATGACTTAACCTTAACCCTGCCAAGCCCTGCTCAACTGCCTGCTCCCTTAGGAGGAAAGCGCGCCCTGCATGCAAAAAACTGGGAACTTATTACCCAGGACAAATGGGTTTTGAATATAGTTTCCCAAGGATACAGATTCCACTTCCACACCCTACCAACCCCAAACAGTTGGCCAGACCTACCCCCAAATCAGTGGGCAGAGGCTCTACAGCAGGTTCTCCCTCTTCTAGGTATCAGGGCTATTCAACCTGTCCCAGCAGAAGAAAGGGGACAAGGTTTTTATTCAAGACTTTTCCTGGTACCCAGAAATCCTGGTACTCAGAAAAGACAGCTCCTGGATCCTATCCTGGACCTCTCTATTCTAAACACCTTTTTGGTAATCCCAAAATTCAAAATGCTAACACTTCAACAGCTGCTTCCTATGCTAGGTAAAGATGCCTGGTTGGCAACCTTAGACTTAAAGGAGGCTTATCTGCACATTCCAATAAGGGAATCTTGCAGGCGATACCTACGCTTCAGGCCAGGCTCCATGCATTATCAGTTCTCTGCACTTCCCTTTGGCTTATCTACTGCGCCCAGGGTATTCACAAAGTGTCTAGCTCCAGCCATTGCATTTTGCAGGCAGAAAAATATTCAAATATACCCATACTTGGACGATTGTCTGATTCAAGCAGAAAGTCAGGACTTGCTATTAAAACATCTAGCGTTCATAAAGAAACTTCTAACTTCACTGGGGTACACCATAAACAAAAAGAAATCTCATCTAGTACCCTGCCAACAGATTGTATTCCTGAGAGCAAGCTTGAACACAACTTCCCAGATGGCTTTCCTCACTCCAAAGAAACAAGTTTATTTGAAAACCTACTTCAAATTACTGGCCACAAAGACCCAGCTATCTGCAACGAAATTTCTGCAAGCACTGGGGTTCATGGCCTCTTGCATTCTACTAATTCCATATGCAAGACTGCATATGAGGAAACTACAATGGTATCTAAAAAGCCTATGGTGTCAACATTCTCAGGACCGGGAATCAATGATCCCTATCATTCCTTGTATAAAGACAAGAGTTCCTTTGGTGGGCAGAGGCCTGCTACCACAACAAGGGGCTCCCTTTCACTCTACCCCCTGCCGCCCAAACCCTAACAACAGACGCATCAGACTATGCATGGGGGGCTCACTTGGTAGGGCAGTGCATTCAGGCCAAATGGAACCCGAGACAGATGCACCTGCATATCAACCAAAAAGAAATGTTAGCTGTACAGAATTCCCTGACAGCCTTCAAAGACCACATTCTTCCAGGACAATTATTGGTAAAGGCAGACAACACCACAGTTATGTGGTACATAAACAAGCAGGGGGAACCCACTCGTACCCTCTCTGCAGACTAGCTATGGCTCTGTGGAACACAGCCTTGAGCTACCAAGTGCACTTACAGGCTCAATTCCTGCCAGGCAAGCTAAATTCTCTGGCAGACGACCTAAGCAGAAATCTCATGGACCCACACGAATGGAAACTGGAACCAAAAATATTCAACCTCTTGAGGAACAAATATGGGACTCCAGAGATAGACCTGTTTGTCTCCCCTCTAAACTGCCAGTTGGACAAATTCTGCACAAGGACTCCCCACAGTCAAGCTTGGGAAGTGGATGCTTGTCCTTTACCTGGGAAAGCCTCTTGGTTTATGCCTTTCCCCCTCTGCCTCTCCTCTTGAAGGTTCTGCTAAAGATCAAACAGGACAAGCCAAGGACAATACTGATTGCACCAGACTGGCCACGCCAGCACTGGTACCCCCTCTTGCACAGTATGACGCTGCTGGAACCATGGCATCTGCCTCAGACCCCTTCCCTGCTGTCCCAGCAGGAGGACCAGATTCTGCATCCTCAGCTTCAAACCCTGAACCTTGCAGCCTGGCTAATTCCTTGAACTCTCCAATAGCATCCCTAAGTAAGCAGGTGCTAGATGTCATTCTGGAGGCAAGGAGACCTAGTACTAGAAAATCCTATGCTGAAAAGTGGAAAAGATACTGTTCCTGGAGCCAGACTCAGGGGATGGGCTCAACGGTACCCAGCTTGCCTCATATACTTCAGTACTTACCAGAAATGCTCCACAAGGGCCTATCCTTCTCGTCAATTAAAATTCATGCCTCTGCCATTTCAGCACATTATAATACTGAACCATCCCTCTTCTCTCACCCCCTGCTAAAGCAATTCCTCAGAGGGGCCAAAAATTTAAGACCCCCCCCCCCCAGGAGAGCCCCTACTCCAGCCTGGGACCTTTACTTTGTATTGGAAAAGCTCACTTTTCCTCCTTTTTAGCCAGCTGCAACTGCAGAGTTGAAATTCCTTTCTCGGAAAACAGCCTTCCTTCTAGCCATCTCTTCAGCAAGAAGAGTGTCTGAATTACAGGTCCCCATGGCAGTGGAGACCTTCATTATCTTCCATGCAGACAGGGTTTCCCTCAGGACCAATCCTTCCTTTATGTCCAAGGTGGTGCCTAGTGTGGCCCTAAATCAGTCCATTCATTTGCCTACCTTTTTCCCGAATCCACAAATCAAAGGAGAATGAATACTGCACTCTTTTGACATGCACAGACAACTTAGATTTTATTTGGACATGACTAAGCCTTTCAGAAAATCTGAACAGCTGCTAGTTGGCTTTGCTGCAGGGGCAGAGGGGAAGGCCATTTCAAAGCAAACAATTTCTAAATGGATAGCCCATTGCATTAATTTCTGCTATAAGCTCCAGGGAAAACCTACTCCACAGGGGATAAGATCACATTCCACCAGGGCTTCATCTACCTCTGCAGCCTTTCTCAGAGGAGTCCCTACCAGGGACATCCTAGAAGCTGCTACCTGGAGCTCTGTACATACCTTCACCAAGCATTACCACATGCCTATTTTTTCTAATTCCAGGACTGGTTTTGCCACTGCAGTCTTGCAGGGCTTAATAGCTGGCCCTAATGCTCTCTACGTTCCTCCTCCCTTCCTTAGCTTTGGGAATCAACCCAAATGTGATGACTGCAACAGCGAAACACGAAGAGCATAGTACAGTTGTGTACACTTACCATAAATGTAGATGTTCGAGTGTATTAACTGTTGCAGTCCCGGTTACCCTCCCTCCAGCCCCCTGACTTCTCGTGGCTCTACCTTTCCTTCTTGTTTGATGTATTTTATTGTTGGAGGTGTAACATAACATATAATTGCTTCCCATTGTGGGGGCACCTGACATCTGGAGCAAGAAAAACTGATGTAATGGCATCGGTTGCATGTTTTATACCCCTGACGACCTGACATCATGGAAGAAGAGACAGCATCTGACGCAGGAATCCAAGACTCTCGTATTCAGGCCGGCTGAGGGCTACCTGCAGGCAGATATCCCAAATGTAATGACTGCAACAGTGAATACACTCGCACATCTACATTTATGGTAAGTGAACACAGCTGTACTTTTTATATTAAAAGCTATTAAATCTGAAACTGAAATGTCTTTCACTGTTTATTGTGTACAAAAAAAGCAGCAAACTTTACAAGGAACTGATTGAAATGTGATGCAATATCAGTGGCCTTCTGCAAAAATCAGGGACAGTTGAGATGCATGTGTATCTGGTGTACCTCTCAACTGTCTCTGATTTTGCCCTCTATTTCTTCCCCTTTTAAATATATGATTTTTCTTGTATATCTCTCAGGACTTCAGTCAGTCAGTAATGCCAGAGATTAGAGCTTCATACCTCTTATTGTACAGAAAATGCATGGCGGTGCAAAATCTGTTCTGTTAAATTAAAATGACTTAGAATAATAATTTGAAAATTGATCTAGAGGTTTTATCTCCTCCACTTTTTGGCTTTGCTCAGAATTTTTCAGCAAAACAGTTAAGAATCGTTACCTGCTGGCTTGCTAATGACTATAAAACTCCTTGATAGAGAAAACCATTCCTGGAGGTCAGGTGCGTCTGCCCCTCTTAATATCAGGTAAATGCTGAGAACAGTTGCTCTGGGCTGCCAGTCTCTAGCACTTAACTGAGATATTAAGCGGGGCAACGCATACCTTATATTAGCTTGTGATACAGGTTTTTTCCTGACAGGGTCATATCACAATGCTGTTTAGAATAAAGCATGTAATTGTTGAATGAAGTAGTATTTTTTTTCCTTGTATATCCATTTGCTAATTACGGCTTTATCATAATCAGAGTTATGGCCTAACACTGTTTAAGATAAGTCACTTAATCAGAGATTGAACGCTTTTTTCTCTTCATTTCCCCCTTAACTAAATGTAGCTTTTGTGGAGCGCCCCCCCCAAACAGCCGCTAGTAACGCTGGTGCCTTACACCGACTGTGTAGCTGTTGAAAAGGTCATTACATAAATAGGAATTCCTAAGGACAGGTCAGAGAAGAGGTTATTCTCATTCAAGATAACTGATCTGTTTCATTAAAGGGGTTTGGCTTTCAAAACCTTTCATTTCTGCAACTAACGAAGAAATGCAGGTTATTTTTTAACAGTCCACTGGGCTTTCAGTTTTGATTGATGGGAGACATAAATGACTAGGATAACTTACTTTTTAATAACTGATCATGAACATTTGAAGTCCAGCTGCCACAGTATGTATGTGGGTGACTTCAGCCTAACACTTCTTAAGTTATAGATATTATCTCCATGATCACGCAGCATTCAAGAATAGAGAAAATCCCAGGAACAACATATAGTGGTCTCACAGAAACAGCAATGCTGCACTGAATAGTGTATAGCAGGGCATGCTTGAGGAGTGCTGACATCAGCATATGATTAGAAAGATGAAACTTGACCCCATTACCCTCATTCATTGGGAGGGAAGCTGTTGACTGGTACAATGCCCACTCAGAGACATACCTTTTTTGTTAGTTGGCACTTAAGTGCAGAACTGCAGTTTGTCTGTGTTCCACTTTTCTCTAAGCCAGTTAGAAACTGTCATGAGAGCTCTGTGCTTCCCCTTTCCCAAGGGTATTCCTTAGGAAGAGCATTGAAACTCAGCAATGCCCTTAGCTGTCAGCTCTTTCCTCTTAAGCAGTAGCATTTTGTGGTACCACAGATGAAAACGGACACGAATGTTTCTGGGCATATGTGTATATTTTATATATATATATATATATATATATATATATATATATATATATATATATATATGAGATCCGGACACATGCTCGACTAACATATGTCCAAATCACAAAACATCGAACACATACACGAAAGCGCCTAACATCGAATAGCGCTTCCGTGTATGTGTGCCCGTTTCGTAGATCGGACTACAGTGTGGGTAAGGAAAAATTCCCTTTTCCCCACTGTAGTGCAATCTCAGAGTGAGAATATTAAAGTAGGGGTGGTGTGGGGGGTGCAGGATGGCGAAGCCCTGCTGTAGAAACGTAGATTTTTTTTTTGAACTACACATATATGGAAGCGCTTTTGTGTATGTGTGTTCGATGTTTTGTGATTCGGACATATGCTAGTCTAGCATGTGTCCTAGACCCATATATATATATATATATATATATATATATATATATATATATATATATAGAATGTGTGTGTATATATATATATATATATATATATGTGTGTGTGTGTGTGTGTATATATATATATATATATATATATATATATGTGTGTGTAGAGATCTAGATACATGTATAAATGTGTATGCATACTGCATGTTTTATATATGTAATATATATATATATATATATATATATATATATATATACACATATATACATATACATACACTGTGTATGTGTATAGTACACACACACACACACACACACACACACACGTACTGTGTTTGTGTATATGTATGTTTGCACAAGCTGTATATTTAATATATACATATTGTATATATAGGTATACACACAATGTATATGTAATGTATATTTTATACACACACACATTATATCTGTATGTATGCACCCATAGAAAGGAACAAAGCATATACGATTTAGAAGCCTAGTTTAATATAAATGTGAAGTAGCATTTTAGAGAAAGTTTGAGTACTGGTGGCCATGTGTAGAAGACAACTCTGAAACATTAGAGCAGGGATGGTGAGGAAAGTTTGTGAAACACATTTGCTCTGTGGGAGGAGGTAGGACAATGTGTAGAAGGTGACTGAGAAGATTTCTCATAGGGAAAGACAGTAAGAAACAGATGATGGAGAGTAGCATTAGAGAAGAATAAAAGAAATCTGAACTGCAGTTAGTTGTACCAGCAACTTGTAGACATTGTGATTGAAATGTCAGTGTTAGTAAAGGGAAAACTGTAAAAAAAAAAAAAAAAAAAAGACCATTGCTAGTCGTAGTCAGTGATAGTTGTCTTCTACGTAAATCAAACTTTTTTGCTCCAGAAAATAAAATTAGGAATGTAGCACTGAATAAAGACAGAGCTCATTGCTGCAGTACTGAATGCTTGATCTCTGTTTTCTGCACATTCTTCATGCCATCTGAGGCAGAGGAATTGTAGGCCCACATCACGTGCTTGTTTCTCTGAAGTATCCAAATGTGGACGTAAAGTAGATGGTGTTTTAAAGTTGTGCAAAAAATGGGCCTTAGAGGAATGACATTATGTACTGCTATTAAATCAGCACTATGGACAGCTCACTTGCATCAGTGTGAGTCAGGGTTAGAACAAGTTTCTCACTAGTCTTTACTTTCTTCATAGCATCAGTTATTGTTAATTGAATTGTTCCCTACTAGGACACTTTGAACATCTTTCGTTCATTTGGTGGCCTCTCCTTTGTCCCCACCATCTGAAGGGCCAGCTTATGCCCCCAGTCAGGGGCTACAGATCATTTGACAAATGAAAGCAGAATGATGTCTGGGTAACATTATCCTTGACAAGTTTGGGGTTTTGACTTTGTCTGCCTAACATTGTTCAGTGGTAAATGGCACAAGAGGAATTCCCACAGCATTGTCCACTGGTATGTGTGCACTTCACATATGCACCAACCTTTGCCACGGCACATGGATATGATGCTTAGTTACTGCTTGTCCCTTGTCCTTCATGCTGCCTTACTGCAGCACTCTGCCTCTTTGGATGTTAGAATTGTAGTGGATCTGTCTGCCTTCACCCCACCCCCCGAATGTATATGCTGGATGTTCATCGTGTTACACTGCTGCAGTCATCACACTTGGGTTATCTGCCGTCAGGCGGTCCCGCAGCCAGCCTGAGTTCCAAAGTCTTGGTCCGGCATCAGTTGCAGTCACTTCTTCCCTGACGTCAGTGCGACAGGGGTATAAAAGAGGCAGCCGACGTCATTTTCTTCAGTCTTTCTTGCCGCGCGGTGCCCGAAGCAGAAGCTGTTCGCAAGTGCCGATTGGCCGACTCCTGAGATTTTCAAATCGAATTTCAGACTGAAGTCTTCAATAAAGCTAAGTACCCCGTTGGGGAAACTTTTCTTCCCTCAGACCGATGTCAGAAAAAGTTAATAATTGCATTTCTTGTGGGAAGCAAATACCTCATAAGGATTTTCATTCTTATTGTATTCCTTGCCTAGGCCCAGACCACAACGTCACAGGTTGTTGGTTTTGTGCTAGGTTTAACAAACGAACTATTAAACGTCGATTTGATTTCGCCCAATATTATTTTGGTAGAAAATGTAATTACACCATGCCGTCGGAGCAACCGACGACCGGGATGCATAAAAAGCGCAAAGATAAGGACAGGTAGCCGAGACCCAAACCAGACACCGAGGCCTCTACTAGGCCAGTCACCGGTTCTCCGGTTTTCAGTGAGGCGCCTACGCAGCCCCTGACGACCGCTGATTTAGAACCCCAGGCTGCATCCGACTCCCAAGCGGAGATTGCTGGGCCTCCAGAGCCTTTATCTTTAGGCCCTTCCGACTCCATGGCTGAAGGGGATTCCGGTGTAGTTGAAAGGCCTTCAGTTGCTGAAGGTGTCTTCAGACCGACTACACTTAGTATAAAATCCTATGCAAAGCTGAAAACTCCTTTAAAAGTAAGGAAGCCTGTACAGCAGTCTCCAGTACAAGGCCCCATGCCTAAGAAACAGGTGCTTAAGATGGCTGAAGACTTAATTACCCTAATCAGGGGTTCCCATTCCCCTCCTGACAAAAGGCCTAGACAGGAGGAGGACTACGCTTCATCTGACCAGGTTTCCATTTCCTCAGATTCTTCTGAGGAACAGGAATATTCCTTTCCCCCTTATGAAGACTCTGATGCTGAAGAGTCTATTCCTTCAGCATCTCCCTCAGAAGACTACTCTTTTGGGGAAACTTTACATACCACGAGGGAACATTTCCACTGGGAAGGCCAGGATTACTCCGATTCTAAGAAAAGGCTCCGAGAGTTCCTTTTACTACCCCAGCACAGACCCCTTGCTATTCCACCTGTGTTAGACATTGTGGATGATGTTTATTCAGAATCTAGCCTTAACCCAGATTCATTACCTCCTGCACCAGCCAAACCAGACAGATACTACAGAGTCCCTGACACTCACAAATTTCTATATAAAAGCCCTGTTGCTGACCCAGAAACCATTTCCCAGGGTCCCAAATGGGGTTAAGGCCTCCATTGCTAAAAATCCTGTACCCTCTGAAAGGGATTCTAGAGCACTAGACAGATGGGGAAAGAAAGTATATACCTCAGCTACTCTAGCTGTGAAGGCCTTAAATTAGTTTCACATGCTGAAATATCAACAATATTTGATGTCTCAATTAAAACAAAAAATTATCACACGTACAGAGCAGCCTGATTACAAGGAAATGCAGGATTTGTTGCATGCAGCAGAACAAGTGGGAAAACATACTTTGCAATGTGGATTTGATTAATTGGAAGCTTCTTGTAGAGCAGCAGTAACAGGGTCTGTCATTCGTAGGCATGCTTGGTTAAAAGAACAAACTTTACCTGATCATGTTAAAGCAAAGTTATTGGATGCACATTTACAGCAGGATGTTTTATTTGGTGTGAAAGCAGAAGAGGTTTTAAAGGAAATGGAGGATAAGGCAAAATCTATCCAGACGGTGAAGGATTTTTTACAGGTTCAACCCCCTCGTTTCAGCAGAAATTGGCCAACCAAAAACTGGTCCTTTCCAACTTCTGACAGACCACAAAGAGGCAAATACAGACACCCAAGGGGCAGAGGTCAGCCACAAGGCTGTTACAAGCCTCGACAATGGGGTGCCACAACCCAGAAAGGAGGAGAAGACAGGTCTCAAACTTTCAGAAGACAATCACAATGACTTACCCCTCAGACTGCCAAGCAAATCCCTCTTGGCAGCTCCCTTAGGAGGAAAACTTGCACTTTTTGCAGGCAATTGGCACATCATCACAAAAGACAAATGGGTCCTAAATATTATATCTCAAGGATACAGGTTCCACTTTTACACTTTTTATTAAGGATAAAAGGAATGCCAAACCTGCCACCAAATCAATGGGCAGAAGCTAAAAGACAAATTACAGCACTCATGGACATGAGAGCCATTCAACAGGTTCCTACACAGGAGCAAGGACAAGGATTTTACTCGAGACTCTTTCTGGTTCCCCGAAAGGACAAAGCCTGGAGACCCATTCTGGACCTTTCAATTCTAAATACATACCTGGAAGTACCCAAATTCAAGATGCTCACACTACAGCAACTTCTTCCCATGCTGGGCAAGAAGGCTTGGCTAATAACGTTGGACCTCAAGGAGGCATACCTGCATGTCCCTATCAGACAAAATTGCAGAAGATACCTCCGATTTATAGCAGGTTCAACTCATTACCAATTCTCTGCACTGCCCTTTGGCTTATCTACTGCGCCCAGGGTCTTCACAAAATGCCTGGCACCAGTAATTGCATACTGCAGACAAAGAGGAATTCAAATTTATCCATACCTGGACGACTGCCTTATTCAAGCAGAAAGCAAGGGCATTCTTTTAAAACATCTGGCGTTTGTAAAAAACCTACTAAGTTGCCTAGGGTACACAGTAAACGAAAAGAAGTCAAAACTAGTGCCCTCGCAAGACATAATATTCCTGGATGCCAGCTTAAATACAATGGCCCAGATGGCTTATCTCACGCCAGACAAGCAAGGACAACTGACTCAATACTTCAAAATGATGGCAACAAAGACCCAACTCCCTGCAAGAAAAATTCTGCAGGCCTTGGGATCCATGGCATCTTGCATACTACTAATTCCATATGCCAAACTGCATATGAGGAAATTACAATGGTACCTGAAAAGCTTATGGACTCAACACAGCCACAGCTTGGAAACAATAATACCACTCATTCCCTGCCTTCAACAGGAGTTTCTATGGTGGGCTCGGGCATGTCACTTCAACAAGGGTCAGCCTTTCACCTTACCCATAGCCAGGCAGACAATAACAACAGATGCATCGGATTACGCCTGGGGAGCACACATGGCAGGACAGTGTATTCAGGGCAAATGGTCTGCAGATCAAATGCATCTCCACATCAATCAAAAAGAGATGCTAGCTGTACAAAATGCCTTAACAGCTTTCAAGGACCTCCTACATCTAGGACAACTTCTAATAAAGACAGGCAACACCACAGTGATGTGGTACATAAACAAACAAGGGGGCACACATTCTTACCCCCTATGCAGGCAAGCAATGACCTTGTGGAACACAGCACTGACCTACCAAGTTCAACTACAAGCACAATTCCTGCCAGGAAAGAAAAATACATTGGCAGACGAACTAAGCAGAAATATCATGGATCCTCATGAGTGGAAACTAGATCCACTAGTATTCACAATGATAACTCAAAAATAGGGGAGCCAAGACATAGATCTGTTTGCCTCCCCCCAAAACTACCAACTACGGAAATTTTGCACAAGGACATACCACACACTAGCTTGGAAAGTGGACGCCCTCTCATTCAGTTGGAAAACATTAACAGTGTATGCCTTTCTTCCATTGCCCCTTCTGGCAAAGGTGCTCCTGAAAGCCAGATTAGAGAGGCCACAAATGATACTCATTGCTCCAGACTGGCCACGCCAACATTGGTATCCAATATTAAGGAACATGGCTCAAGGTCCACCATGGATTTTACCTCAAATTCCTCACCTGCTGACTCAGCAAAACAATCAGATTCTACACAGCCAGCTCAAGTCTTTAAATCTGGCTGCATAGCAGACTACCTAAACAACCAGTCAACACTTCTCTCTAAAGCTGTTATGGATGTCATTCTGGAGGCCAGGAGACCCAGCACCAGGAAAACCTACTCAGACAAATGGAAAAGATTCTGCGCCTGGAACCAGGCTAAAGGCCAAAATCCTCTTGTCCCAAATATTCCTCAGATTCTGCAATATTTAACTGAGATGTTGCACAAAGGCCTTTCCTTTTCATCTATTAAGATCCACACTTCAGCTATTTTAGCTCATTACAACACGGATCCTCCAATATTTTCACATCCATTACTAAGACAGTACCTCAGAGGGGCTAAGAACATAAGACTGCCCCGGAGAGCACCAACACCAACTTGGGACCTCAATTTTGTTTTGGAAAAACTTACACTACCACCCTTCGAACCAGCTTTTTCAGCCGATTTACAATTTTTATCATGGAAAACTGCCCTGCTGCTAGCAATAACTTCAGAACGAAGAGTCTCAGAGCTACAGGCCCTAATGGCAGTGGAGCCTTTCATCATTTTTCATCAAGACAGAGTCTCTTTACGAACTAACCCTTCCTTTATGCCAAAGGTAGTATCCAGTGTGGCTCTAAACCAAACCATTCATTTACCCACCTTTTATCCAAACCCCCAGAAAAAAGGGGAAAGGCTCCTACACTCTTTGGACATTCACAGGCAATTACGTTTCTACTTTGATAAAACTAAGGCTTTCAGAAAATCTGACCAACTCTTTGTATCCTATGCTGCAGGATCACAAGGAAAGGCTATCTCAAAATGGATAGGACATTGTATCCGTTTCTGCTACACACACCATGGGAAACCTGTACCTGGTAACATTAGGCCCCATTCCACCAGAGCTACAGCAACATCAGCAGCCTTCCTCAGAGGGGTACCAACCAAGGATATTTTGGAGGCTGCAACTTGGAGTTCAGTGCACACCTTCACCAAGCACTACCACTTACCTCTATACTCAAAAACCAGAGCTGGCTTTGCCACTGCAGTTCTGCAGGGCTTACTAGCTTCTCCAAACCCTGTTTAGGACAAACCGCCCAGCCTTAGCTTTGGGATTCAACCCAAGTGTGATGACTGCAGCAATGTAACATGATGAACATAGTACAGTTTTGTACCTACCATAAATGTAGATGTTCGAGTGTTCACACTGCTGCAGTCCAGGTTACCCTCCCACCATCCCCTCTTCTTCCCTGGGTTTTATCTATACCTCCCTTTTTATACAATCTATATGATGTATTTCTATATGGTGTATTTGCTTACAGCTGTGGCTGTTGTTTTCTACTTATGTATTTTACTTAGGATTATGTATTGCCTTCCTATTTGGGGGCACCTGACATCTGGGGCAAGAAAAACTGAAGAAAATGGCGTCGGCTGCCTCTTTTATAACCCTGTCGCACTGACGTCAAGGAAGAAGTGACCGCAACCGACGCCGGACCAAGACTTTGGAACTCAGGCCGGCTGCAGGACCGCCTGACGGTAGATAACCCAAGTGTGATGACTGCAGCAGTGTGAATACTCGAACATCTACATTTATGGTAGGTACAAAACTGTACTTTTTGGCTCTTCACTCCCACCCTTTCCAGCTAGCCACTCCAACACCCAGTCTTTATCCAGTCACTACTTTAAATCTGGGTTCTCTGAGTTCTAGTCAGGAGTTTATCCCTCTTTGTCAAAGAGCTGCTTTGTGGCATTTTCTTGGACTGGATCATTGAGGCTTATCAAAAGATTAAACTTGGAAACTACTGAGGGAGTTAGCCTCCTGCACATTGTACATGCAAAATAAATTAAAGCTGCTTTGCCATTGCCTATGTAGTAGAATAAAGCCCTGAATTCAGCCGAGGCAGCCTAAGTTCTAATAGTTCAGGTATTTGATGTCACTGGCAGGGAGAGTTGGGGGAGGGAAGGGGAGGGGAGGAGCTGGCTGCCCACAGTGTCACTATCCTTTGGAAGAGTGAGGTGATGCACAAGGTAGCCTGTTGGTGAGTGTAAGGCTTACTAAGCCACCAGAAGGTGGCAGTCTTCATAGCAAGCGTGTGGAAGCACACACTTGTAAAAAGAAGGAAGGCATTGTTGTCTGCAGTGGACAGGTCTCCAGCCTCACCTAGGGAGTGTGGTTAGAACATTCAAAATGCTGTCATTGTCTGGGTATCAAGAGAAAAGAGCACCTTCATTTTTGCCTGAATGACAGCCCCACCCCCCCAAAAAGCTCTTATGCTGCTTCTCTGCTTAAGTAAAATCTCTGGAGCAGTTGGCACTGTCTGAGAAGACTTGATGGTGGTACGGGAGCAAAAATAAATTAGGAAAAAAATGTAAAATTGCTTTAGATTCATTTGCATACTTAACTGTGAATTTTACAACATTTTCATTTAGGGCCACTTTTAACTAAGTTAAGTTTCTAGTGCTCTTTTTAATTACATTATTTTAATTTTGCTTCTTGATCCTGTAGTAGCTCTTTTTACAGTATTTATTTAATACCTTGTATTTCCTTAGATTGTACCCAACTTGCCATCTGTTTATTGGGCTCTCCCCAGTCACCAGTTTGTTTAAAAACACTGAAAATCATATGCCTCAAATGAACATTCCCAGTACTGTGTTTACTTGAAGTACATCTTTATAAATGCTTGAATAACCCTATTTTTCTCCAAAGCATTTCAGGGCCATACCACATTGCCAACAGTGGTGGACCTGTCTAAATGAAAATCTGCCTTAACTATTGCCAAACACTAGAAAGGGCCTATTTCTGCAGCCACCATCTTTTCTGCTGTTATTCCATTCCCCTTCATTCACTCATTCTACCTTGCAGTAACATCTGTGGAATATGATCTTAGCCCCTAGTGTTATGGCCTTTGTTACATGCTTTTGTTTGCTGCAACATAATTCCTGACACCTTGCCTATTTTACCAAGTCGTAGCATAGTTTTTATGGAAATGTTTCCCTCTTACTGCATGGCTTGCTGTGTTAAGTCCTAACATCTGACATGCCGCTGTCTGACATGTCAGTGTAGCTTCTGGACCTTATTGATAGTCTTGGTATCTGATGTTGTCGTTTTGTACATCCTCAGCTGATGGGTCTTGGATCCAACTCCAGCCACTTCTATATACTTTGCCTCCGTAGCTCAAGCTTCTCCACTTACCAGTAATCTTCCTGTTTGGCCTTTCAAGTCATTATACATCAGTGCTCCCTTTGATGGATCCACCTTATCCAGCACCAATGTGAAAGAAATCCTATCTAGGAGTTAACAGGATGGCAAGACGCTATCTGCCATAGGGATACATTTCTCTAGCCCTCAAAAAAGACTTTTTCATTGAACCAGAGAGGAGGTAGGAAGATGTGGTTCTTTAAGTTGTTAGGGTCTTCCCAGGACTCCTATGGGGACAGGTCCATCAGTGGTAGAGGAGGGAATCTGTTGTGGTAGATATCACCCACATGGCAGAGGAGGCCTGTAGCACCAGGGCTTCAAAGGTCCTTCCTCTGAGAATCCCCTGCCAATGCTCCTGAAAGTTTGCCCAACTGCTACACTCCGGAGGCGTCAGGGTATCCCTCTCCCTGCACTATCACCAAAGATATTTGGGTGCAGAGGATCATATCCAGAGGTTACTACATACCCTTTTCCCTTCAGCCTTCCAATTGGCCCACAAAACTTCCTGATGCTCTACACAGTAAGAGGAAAGCAGCAACTGCAGAAATAGAAAAAACTGCTGGCCAAAAGAGTCATCCAAATGGTTCCTCCAGACTGTCAAGAATTCTGAACTTACTCAAGGTTCTTTTTGTTACCAAAGAAAGAGACCTGAGGCCTACCTTGGATCTTAGCAATTTGAATCTATTCATAAAATACTTGAAGTTCAGAATGGTCACAGTTCAGGCCATTCTGCTGCCACTGCGCAAGGATAACTGGATATGCTCAATAGATTTCCAAAATGCGTACTATCACATCAAAATAGACAGACGATCTAGGAGATGCCTATGCTTTTGGCTGGGAGATATTCACTACCAGTTCAGAGCTCTGCCCTTTGGTTCACCACAGCTCCTAGGGTGTTCACTAAGTGTATGGCAGTGGTCACAGCTCACTTGAGACTGATGGAATTCTAGGTGTTTCCATATCTCTACATCTGGCTCCTGTCTGCTCCCAGCAAGCCTCTACTGATTTAAACCAAGGAGAAACTTACTCCAACTTTGACTTCAAGTGGGCATCACAGTTATCCATACCAAGTCTCAGCACTACCCCACTCAAGTCTTGAAATTCACTGGTCCTCATGGATATGGTGGCACAGATCACAAGCTTACCACAGAAAGATTAACCACTTTACAGAGTCGAGCATCCCACATCCTCTCTCCCCTCTCCACCAGCAAGGTTAGTATTGCAACTGCTTTAATCTGTGTCAGTTTCCATAACTCTAGTACCTTTTGCAAGTTAGTACCTAATGATAGTGCAATGGACACTTGCAGTGCAATGGTCAATAAGACGACACCCCCGTCCACACTGATATGAAATACAGAAATTTGCAGGGAACATATAACCTGGTGAATCACTGCAAAAGACATTTCACAGGGCCGTCCTTTTATCCTTCCAGCATCCAGAGCCAGAGTGACTATGGACACCTCTCAACTAAGGTGGTGGGGGGACGACTTTGCTTTGGGAAGGATGGTCCAAGGCACTTGGACTTATTTGGAGGTCAGTCTTTATATCAAAGTCTAGGAAATGAGGGCAGTCCTGTTAGTGCAGCAGGAGTTTCAAGATGGTCTCCCTCCAGGGATGGTTTATATTCAGGCCAACAATACTTCGGTAGTCTAGTACATCAACAAATAGGGTTGAACGCAATCCTACCCCTTATGTCGAGAGAATTTGAGAGTTTGGCCATGGGCGATCTCTTCCCGCTGCTTCCTTTTGGCAATACATAACCTGGGGGAAGTCCAGTGTGCTAGCAGACAAACTGAGCAGGTCCATCTTACACAGTCACAACTGTTTTCTCAACCTTGTGGTGGTGGAAATTATTTTTGTCAGTGGGGCCGGCCATGCTGGGACCTGCTTGTTTCCCCCCTCAACTTCATGTGCAGCGGGTACTTTACCCTGATCCCACCAGAGGGAGGAGGTGAGTCACTGAGAGACTCTTTGATTTGTGATTGACCCCCTGGGCTTCTTTTTGCATTTCGTCCTACTCCTCTAATTCCCAAATTTCTTCAAAAAGCATCTCAGGCCTTGGACTGTGTCTCAGTGGAAGAGCAAAGTAATCTTCATTACTACATTCTTGCCTCGACAAGTATGGTTTCCTTTCCTGAGGCTTTATCTAGTACACTCTCCTTGGGTGTTGGATCTATCCCTGGGTTTCCTATCTCATCCATCAGGTATTACTCATCCAGACAGTCATACCCTCAAATTATCCTCATGGTTTCTCCACTTCCAATGATGGCAAGACAGTCCAGGCTTTCTTCCCCGTTTGACAAGTCCTCTTGAAATAATTCTGTTAGAAAAGTTTATACAGGGTCCAACTTAGCATTTTGGGGCCCCAAATGGGAATCAAAACTCCAGGCCTTTCCTAGGCACTTCATAGAATAGTATCATCCTAACAATGCCATCCATCCTAAGCAACCCTTTATTTCATGCTGCAAACTTTAGAGTAGTATCCACAGACAGACCTGAAAATCAGCTACAAGCTGTTTGTTTACATTACAATAGGCCTATGTATCACAGGTTTCTATCACTATGTTGAGCTGTCTAACAAAGGAGCAGTTAGCCAGTTATCTGGTCACATCCTCCACTTTCTGATACATTGCATACAGGACATTTGTGCAGCTGCCACGAGTAATACACATACCTTTATTGCTCAGAAAGTGGACATGATGACTAGACCTACATTTGGCCCCACTTTACACACACACACACACCCTCCAGCCCTCACCTCTGAGTCCTTCTCCTTTGGGCTCCCCATACCATCCATGTTACTTTTTTGTCCTTCCTCACATTTTGCCTCCAACCCCTTGCTTCTTGGAAGATATACACTTTCTATATGCTCTGAAGTGCATTTTACACAACCTTTTCATCCAATAATAGTCTAATTAGAAATTATGATTAGAAAGAAATTCACTGGTTTGTGGTACAGCTGTGTTTCTTTGCATCATTCAACACACCTTTCCTGAACAAGACAGCCCAGTAATAACCATTTAGGAAATAACTCAAGTCAGGGCCCAAGAGAAGGGTTTACAGATGGTCTGGGATGCATTATGGTTAGAGCATTTATTAGACCCAACATTCATTTACTCCATGTTGGTAAGTGTGAAAACGGATTAAAAAGAATTTCAGTTGATAGTTTTTTCTTTCAACGAGTATAATTTGTGCCCAAGGCTTAATTTTCAAAGCTGACAAAATTGTAGTTTAGACCTCTAGGAATCCACCACAGTAGCTGTGAGAATATTTAACCATGGTCTTATCTGGAAATACTGCCTACTTAACCTCTAAAGACAAGTCACTGCCTATGCATCCCTCTGGTGTTAGACTGGGATGAAAGCAGAGATTTAAATTGCCTTTGTCATATATTTCAAGTGAGTAATGATATACATATATATAGCATGTTCTTCAAACCAGTCACAAAGGTTGCCACATGTATATGTGCCTAGTATGTGACTGTGAGAATGATTTCAGTTATATTCAAATTTGTTGCTCCTAGACAGTACACCTCTCTTACACAAGCTATAGTAACCTTCTTTGTACACCTCTGAGGTCTGTGAGAAACACTGCCCTCAGCTCAAACTAAAGCTATAATGACTTCATGTGCGCACCTCTAAGGTTTGACTGTGATGAAAATTAAAGCTGTAATATTCACACAATCTCTAGCCCCTCATAACCCATAGCAGCTTTATGTACACACACACATTTGAGCAGGGCTGGTTTTAGAATGGGTGTGGTTGTAAACAGAGGCTATTATTAGCTTTATCCTAAAAGGGTCATATCTCAGCACCATTCAGGTTAAACAGCATATTCAGAAAATTGATACATTTTTCTCCAACAAGCAACAGCTTTGATGGGGGCCCCCACAGAGTCAAGGATGATAAAGGGACTCCCCATTATCCATTTAGACAGTCTAGTGAGTGGGGGCAACATGACTCCAAGAATATCTATGTCTGAATGTTCTGTGATATATGTTATTATGTCTTACTTTCGAAATATAATTACTTGTTAGGTACATTTTTTACTGATACACAAGAATAATGTCTGTGTCCTGGCATTATTGGGTGCATGCACAGATAAAAATCAGTGATGTTTTTTACACACACACACACACACGCACGCACGCACGCACACACACACACACACACACACACACACTAACATGCATAAGCCACAGCAGTACTAGTTATGTACTTATTTCCGCAAACAGCAATGCCTTGTGCAACATTGGTACTGCCACACCAGATTAGTCACTGCTGTTTAGCAGCCGTCAAACAGCAGAAGCAGTAAGATTTATCTCATTGAAGAGTAATGCATACTTGTCACTGTCCCTGCTTTCACAGACCTTCCCTGATTTTGTTCATACTTTTGCTTTATCCTTCGTAAAAAGTCTGATTTGCTGGTAAATCATTCAGGATTACAGTCAATCAATCCAGAAATCTGAGTTTTATACTTATTGCCCAAAAATAGATGTTGATGCAAAATATGTTATTCTAGTAACTTTTTAAGTGAATTAGAGAAATATTTAAACATATGTATGATTCTGAGCATTTATTTTATTATTTTTGGGATTGTACTGAATTCTTAAGCAAGGAAATTGAGTTATAGTATCTGGTGTTATGGTATTAGTTATAAAACTGCCTGAAAGAGAAACTATCCCTGATGATCGGAAGCATTAGCTCTTCTTAAAATCCAAAGTTTACACTGAGGTAAGTCACTCTGGGCTGCTGAACCCTCTAGTGCTTATATTGTTCATGTTCATTATCATCTTCACCCTAACAGGGTCATATCACAGCCCTGTTCATGTTAAAGAGCATAATTAGGAAATTAATGCATTTTTCATTCCTCATTTTTCCCCAGTCAGCAGCAGCTTTTGTGGGGCCCCCACACAGAGAAAGATGATTAAGGGGGACCCTTACAGCCATGGTTTTGCAGGGACTAAAAGCTGGCTGGCTATGTAGTTAGTTTTAGTGGAGAAAATGTCCAAAAGCAGGGTTTAACTAAGCCAGGAGCACTATGTCAGTAGAAAAATATTTAATGGCATTGTGATGCCTGTTACTTGACGAAACACCGTTACTACAACCAGAAATATCTTTGAATTTTAAAGGAGATATAAATAAGAGTTATTACCCTCATAGTTTATTAAGTATGCAAGACTGCTGCATTAGCTTTTGTTGGTTTTACAGATGTGACAAAATATCAGGATAAGATAACTTGCTATGGTTGGGGGCCCCCAGGAAACAGGGGGCCCCCAGCGACCGCAGGGTTCGCTGGTGCCTAAAACCGGCTATGTATAAGACAAATGGAAAAGATTCTCTTTGGGCTTTCCAGAGACAGCTAGACTGCTTTCCAGCACCTATCTCAGCTATCCTAGACTTTCTTGTTTCTGTTTTCAACAGCAGAGCTAGTTATTGTACAATAAAGGTCCAACTTGCAGCAGTCTTGAATTTTCACTTAGATAATCATTCATCTGTGGTATCATCAAGGTTATGTAAAGCCTTTCTCAAAGGTACGTTTTTACTGCGACCCCTCTTAAGGATCCTACCCCTTCACAGGATTTAACAATACTTCAAGCTTTGAACCAGCAGCCAAGCTGGTCTTTTTTTTTCCGAAAATTATTTTTCTGGTTGCAGTCGTATCGGCCAAATGGGAATCAAAACTCCAGGCTCTTTTCCTAGCCACCATATCTGATAGGTTCATAGAATAGTACTAGGCTAACTGCCTTTGTGGACCATTTTAAGCCTAGCCATTTACCGTATGTGAGAATCAAACCCTGCACCTTTGGTTTATAAGGCAAACACCTTAACCATTATGCCAACCTCCCACCCTCTTTCACAAGGATTAGGTGTCCTTCCCTCCTAATCCTTTGTAGGTTAATGGCTTCAGAAACTGCTATAAATCAATTCATCAACCCTCCTGTGCCATTTTCAGTTTTTTTCCAGCAAATGGGAGTATATGCTACACTTGCTGGATGTTCATAGACTGCTTAGATTATGTCTCCACAAAACGAAAGATTTCAGAAAATCAGACCAGCTGTTTGTTTACTTTTCCAAAGCCAAGTTGGGCAAGTCTGTCTCAAAGGTTTCTTTGGCCATATGGTTCACTGATTGGCTTTCTTTTCTGTATAGGAAGAAAGGATTGACATTACCTAAACCTCCTAAGGTTCATTCAGCCAGATATCTGGTCACATCCTCCACTTTCTGATACAGAGCTTCCATACAGGACATTTGTGCAGCTGCCACGAGTAATACACATACCTTTATTGCTCAGAAAGTGGACATATTACCTAGAAGTAAGGCAGTGTTTGGCTCCACTTTACTATGGAAAATCATACCTTGAGGGCCACCCTTGGACTCTGCCCCATCGGCTGATGAATGGATGAAAAAGAATATCAGATACATAAGTTATATACTCAACATAATGATGCCTCTATGTTGTCTGTTTTTGTCCTTCCTCAACTCATTTCCTCCAACCCCCTTGCTTCTTGGAAGATTTACATTTGGTCTCCTAATTTGTCCTGAGGAGTGTTATTTTGTCTGCCTTTCGATGAGCTTCAGTCTTTCTCTTCATTTCCTTATAGTCTAATTAGAGTCTGAGTTGTAATTAGACTGTATTATTACTGACTGGTTTGTTATGCCTTTCTGCTCCACAGGAGGTTTCTGTCCTCCCTGAGCTTGTCTTAGGACACCTGTGTTAATCTTTGACAGGTGTACTGCCCCAGTCAAACTCCCCACCTGACATTGTCCCCAGAGCAGGCTGAATAGAGGCCAAACTCGATCTGCGATAACCCAGGCTAAAGAAAACGATTATGGGTAAGTGGTGGAGCTCAAGCCACTGAGCCAAAGTCTGTAGAAGTGACCAAAGTCAGATCCAAGACCCATCGGTTGAGGAAGGACTTAGACAGCAGAGATGCGTCATTATGGTTATTGCATGACTTTGTTTATGCCAGCCAGGAAGACCATTATCACTGAAGCAGGAGATTAAACCTTATTAGACCCATACATTCATTTACTCCATGTTGGTAAGTGTGAAAACGGATTAAAAATTAATTTACCTGTTGATAGTTGGATAATTTTCTGTCCCAGTCAGTTATGAGTATATATTTGCTGCTCCTTGAGTGACCACCGTTAATATTTCCCTCTCACTTCGGAAGTTTCCAGACCCTCTAGGAATCCACCACATGTGCTTGAGTCTGGTACTTGACTCGTGCATGGTCATTATGTGCCTTGAGAACATTGACTGCTTACTGTGGAATCCTAGGATAGTCTTTTAGCTTTGCTGAATTTTGTGGTGCAGGCATTCAAAGAAAAAGTCTAATTTATAAGGCTGCTCAACGCTTGGTCAGGGTGGCACAAGATTTCAATGCGTATTACATTGCTAATAGCTTGGTGATGTGTTTTGTCAGGAAGGTTGTAGTATTCGGAAGAAATGAAGTACTGTAGGGACTGATCCCCTTGACTAAGAATAGAAGGATTTTTTTTTTATATGACTCACAGGTCTGAGGTATGGCTATGAGAAGAGAGGGCTTTGGAAGATTTGAGGAGTAATCAGAAACCTGGCTGATCATGTGGGTTCATTACAAAAGTGTCTGCAGAAAGAGTGTATATGTGTAGAAGGAGGCTCTGAGCAGAGAATTGGAAGGGGCTTTAAAGTTCTCTAGTCTGATATAAATAGGTAGTAACAGTGTGGAAAGACAGCAGTCGTACTTGGGTGCTTAGCAGAAGATATTGATAGGAGAAGGCAAGAGGTTTCTCATAGTACAAGCGTTCCAACTTACTCTGTTCTGCTCTTTGCAATTCAGAAGTCTTCATCTATGCAAATATGCAGAATAGATGTGATCCATAGTAGAGCAGCAAAAATGTAGGGTCTCCATTAGATATGGTATAAGGAGACTTAAGGAACTTGTCTGTGAAATGAGAGAAGTAGAGGTTTTAAAATCTCTTCTCTGGAGATGTACAGGAACAGAGAAATGCTGATGCACTCATTTGTATGCAAAGGAAACATGAGAAAATGTATTTTTCCCTAGATTAAAATAACCTATCTTTAAGGAGTCCTGTCAGAAATGATGGGAGAGTTAAGAATACACTGGATAGTTACACAGCAATTCTTTAAGGGAAATAGAAAGTACTGACTTGTTTAAGTAGAATCAATGGTTTTATCTGTAGTAAAAAAAAAATGAATAAACAGTGGAACACAGTTGGTTATCTAGTACTGTTCTGAGGTGTGAGGGAAGAACAGTGTATTTCAGTGCTGTAGATGGAGCTTTTAGGTGTGGAAAAGGTAATTGTATTTTGCTGTGCAGTTACCTGACTAGATTGCAAGAGTGCCTGAGGTTCAATGAATCCATGCACAAATAGTGAAGTTAAGGTAATGCCATTACATACAGAGATACAGCCCACATTACAGCCAAGGTGAATTTGGTTCAGTTTGTGGAACAGGAGTCTGATGTGCTGGCATGGGAGAGCAGTCAGGCCTGTCCTTGGGGTAGGGTGCCCACTTGTAAACACCTTGTGGTAAATCTCCAGCAGAGGCTAGGGGCACACAGGGCCATAGTCCTCCAAAGGAGTCAGTGGTATTGGTTGAGAAGCAGCTTTGACAGGAGGAGACGTCATCAGGCCCCATGTGCGTAAATTGTAGGACATTACAAGTGAGTGTGAGAAGAGGGGATGTTAGGGCATAAAAATAACATAAACACTCCCAGCATACGTATATCACTGCACCAGAATCCTCAGTATCCACACAGGCCCTGGACATGGAGAACATGGATGTGGGTTGGCCTGGGAGAGGTTAATGTGGGTCCAGTAAGTCCCAGTGAATAAGAAGACCACCCCTGGGCAAGCTTATGGTCAGATGTGGGATCAAAAAAAAGTGAAGGCTGTATTTTCCATCTTCACCAACAGTTGAATGTGTGGATATTCAGAGAATTTGTCTCATACTTTTTACAGCCCTTAAATATCTGCCATTTGTAATCATCCATTTTCACCCCTCAGCCTGTCCTGAGGGCAGAGATTTACCTTACTGACAGTCATTTCTTCCTGGTGACACAGTGGCTGCCACGTTGCTGTGGTACAAAGCCAAAAACTGATAGAAGCAGGCTGAAGTAACAGTTACTTGTTCTGACATGTGTACTCCATTTTCCTCGTGAGGGTAAGATTACGCAATGCAGTATCAGGATCTTAGCAAATTCATTAAGAGTGTGGCACATTTGAAAGTGTAACCATAACAGCGGGATGAAGAATAAAAATACAGATGAGCTCTGGAGGGACTGGGATAGGTGGGAGAAAGTGGGAGGTGGAGTAGAGCTACACAATTTCAACTACAGCTTTCAGGGCATTTATTTTGGGTAGATCTTATTTTTTCTACTGGTACCTATATATGCATATGTATGTGAGTGCATTTAAAAATACTGATACAGTGAAATACTGACGGCACTAAATCAAAGAGCAGAGTACTGACATTAAAAAATGCCAGCAGCAAGTAAACCCAACATTCATAATGCCAAGAAGACTCAAATAATGCTTTAGTAGAAGACTTGACTGTATTACATAAATGCAGGCTAGAAGGTTAAGTTCTTATTCAGAAGGGCAGCTGATAAGAGAGCATATGGAGAAACTCCAAATCCTTATGTGCTCTTCCTTTTTGCACACACATCAACTTGGGGAGAAATCTTCACATGAGAACAAGCAGAAGCGAGTTGAGCATTCTCTACATGAACAATGCCATGCATAAGACAGACAGAGCAGGGCATCAGTGACCCAGCAAGCATTGCACTCATTGATGCTGCCCTATTGCTAAATTCTGTATTCTGAACAGAGAAAATGTCTGCAGATACTATACACAGGAAAAGGATGGAGAGAAAAGAGGAAGGAATCAGTTGCAGGCAGTATTTAAAGTGGAAAATTATCTCAACTTCTTTTGAATGTGTATCCCTGTGGTAACATTTCTGACACCTCCTGCTTAAAACTCAAAAAGCCAAAAGGATTGTGAGGCACCGCTTTCACTGTCTGCATTCATACTGAAAATCAAGATCAAGCAAGCTTTTGCCCTTCTGCTCCATGGGAGGTTTCTGTCCTCCCTGAGTTCGCCTTAGGACACCTGCGTTGCTGTTTGACAGGTGTACCACCCCAAACTCCCCACCTGACACTGTCCCTGGAGTGGGTCATGCCTGGGCACTTGGAGCCAGAAGCGAGAGCAGCAGTGGGGCTCACCCCCCCCCCACCTCACTGGGTAAGTGAAAAAATGATAAGAGATGGAGAGGAAAGAGAAGGGACTCAATTGCAGGTAGTATTTAAAGTGAAAAATGATCTCAACTTCTTTAACATATAATATCAAAGTAGGTGTGAGTTTGGCATAATGGTTAAGGTGTTTACCTTGTAGACAAGAAGGTCCACGGTTTGATTCTCACATGGGGTAATTGGCTAGGCTTAAAATGGCCCTTTTGGACAGTTAGCCTAGTATGACCCTATGAACCTATAAGTGTGAAAGTGAAAATTATGCTTAATGCAGAAAATGTTACTTAAGCACAGCATATGCATGGAGAATGCAATCAGAAGATAAAACTGGCATGCATGTAAGCATCCTTAGCAGCACGTCAAACCCAGGTAGGCATACCCCTTTTGCCAAGCTAAAATCTTATACTTTTTGCTACACATTCTGAATAATGAATAAAGCAGCTATTATGCACTGAAGTGGTAGAAAAGTTTTATCTTAAACTTTTTATTGCTGCTGTCTCAAACTCACACGTTTGGAAGATGGGTTGAGGGAAAATACTGCATTCCACATCGTGTTGTAAGCATGAAATGGCTTATATGCTATCCGTGCATAAACCGTAAGGGCACACTTTTTTTTTTTTTTTTCTGTTTTTTTTTTTATTTATTTACATGTTATTTTTATTTTTGTCTGTGTAGTAAATCTTTTCAGTAATGCAATTTAACAAAAGACTTTTTCACACATGATGTTCATTCCACATTTGTCTGCCATATTATGCAACATATTTGCAGGAGTACATACAACACACACATTTGATATATTTGTACCTTATTAGAATAGAATGACATTTGTATGCACTTTTACTTAGTGTTGTCACCTATCCTTTTTTTTTCCAGACTATCCAGAAATCAAGCCAGTTGTCCGGTAGTCTAGAAAACACTGTACAAAAAAGAAACAGACTGTCGGAGTTTGTTAAATCAGCAACTTTACTATGCTTTTTTACAGAAAACCATAGTTATGGTGACATCACAAAGTAGGTGGAAAGTGAGTAGGGAGAGGCGAGGGTAAGGTGGGGATGTGGGAGGTGCAAAGGGTGTGGCCTTGCTCCAGTTTTAGCCACAACGAAAGGTGGCAACCCTACATTTACTCATTCTTATCTCATGCATAACCATAACTCTCCCCCGTTCAATTTTTGCTGTATAACTCCTTCCCTAAAGTTTCCCTCTTAAACATTTTGCACTGTATTGAGCACCATAATCAGAATTCTAGGTATTCCACTTCCACAGCTGTCAATATTCCGCAGGTTACCTCCATTTTAGCACTTTGTAGTTTATCTCTCGCAATCCCTGCACCTGTGTTTAGTACTGCCATTAATAATCCAGTACAACTAGAGTTTCACCCATTTTGTCACTTATTGTTGCCTCTCTTTTTGATTTGTCTGCCCATTTCTGAACAGCCCCCATACACCTTCTTGTCAACCATTGTGTGTGCCCCTCCGTAGTCCGTAGGGGAAACCCTTGTTAATATCGTTATGCTGCATCACTGTAGGTATTGTATACAGTTGGTGCATAGCTTTCCCTTTCAGTAGGAACACGCCATCAGCTATCCTAGTGTTTGCTGCACACAAGTGTACCAATTTCTGCTCTTTACTTAAAACGAATAGCCATTACCTCCACAAGTATCCCCCTTAAACAGAAATGGTATAGCCCTCACCACCCAGTCTGAAGGATTCACATCTTTTATAGTCTTAAAAACAGAAGTGGTATACCCCTCACCATCCAGTCTGAAAGATTCACGTCTTATAGTCTTATAAACAGAAATGGTATAGCCCTCAATGTCCAGTCTGAAGGATACACATCTGTTATAGTCTTAGAAACTGGCATTCTGTGGCCAATATCCTTCTATCTCACTTGATTCACTTTTTGCTGCAAAGCACATTTAATAGGCAGTGAAAGCACCATCTCTTCCTTCAAAGGACCCAGGACACTCTAGATAAATTCACAGTTTTAAATCATTTACAACATTCAGTGCATCAAATTCAGCTGGGTATGGGGAATGTTTACTTGTGGTCAACCTAATCAGCTGTTGCTTAGGCACAGCTGTACAAAGCACCACTCTTTCTCCACATCTGGCAGACTTTTCCGTATGACAGCATTAATATGTTTTTGTATTTCTACTGCACTAAAAGATGTACATATAGCCACTTATCTGCAGAAGCATGCCTCCCTTCTGGGATATGCATATTAAGTATGCCTGTTTGGCATTCCCTACTGAGAATGCAATGTACACCACTGCACCCTTCTCACGGCTCATAGTAAATGTACAAGTAAGTGAAGAACTTCAATATTGCATCTTGTCTGCATCAAATGATGAGTACCGAACCAGTGCCTCCAAACAGGAGCACACCTGTCTGATCACATTGCACATACCTTAATGACTTGCATTTTAGATTTATCGCTACTGCTACATCTAATCCAGTACACATCCAAAATAAGTACTGCTGTTTAGTCACAGAACCTTGCAGAACAGTAGGACTGACTACATTAATTCACTCTGTCATTCCCTACTGTGTATGCCCATATATTTGTCAGTTTTTTGTCATATTTATTTAGATATTTATTTTCTCTTAAAACTGATGTCAGTGTGTTACCTGTTCCAGAGGTATGGATGTAATTAGTGAAGGCCCTGTTCCCAGCTCTACAGGTAGTAGGAGAAGGGCAAGCAGAAGGCATCAGAGGATGTCAGACCAAAATGATAGAAAGGGATAGGTGGGAAGAATACACGTACACATTTATAATTTTTTTTCAGCAGTGATTAGGAAGACATAAGGGATGGTGGACCATCCTGTTCTGAAACAACACCCAGCCCATCTGGCTGAGCATCTTGTAGTGGTCTGGCTCCTTAGAGGCATCTAATACAAATGTTGTGATTGTGTTTTAAAACAGAGAAGTTTGCCAAGTCTCATAGTAGCATAAATTAATGAAGATTAGGGTTTGGGGAATCAGTACTGGGATCAAGGTAATGATGCCCACACTGCCTTTGAAGAAATAATAGATCAGTAGGGAGCCCTTCAAGAGATAGATGAGCCTTAATTTAAAGCTGGCTTTTTTGACTGCTGCTGCAGCTTGTGGTATGTGTTTCTGTGAGCCCTGAGCTTCAGTTGTAGAGTTGATCTGCAGTGGTGCCTAAGCATCATCAGTGTATTTGATTCTTTCATGTAGTATGGCCTTGGTTTTGGAGGTGTTGAAAAATTAATGATTTAAATGAGTTCTGGAGCTCTTGTCCCTGAAATGCCTTTTGTAGCTTGCTGGCAAATTGTGAGATACAAGAATTGAGCACAAGAGGGCATCATTATCACATGCATATTTTATGATGAGTAGTTTGGCATAATACTGCCCGCGTCATTTACAACCAGGAGAAAGTATTGGTGGTCAGAGACCGCAGCCTTGGAAGGCTCAACAGACCACGGTTTGGTTAGGGTATTTATCAACTTTATCTTGAACTGTCTTGGAGCAAAAAAGTTGGTTAGCCAAATGACTGGTTGACCACTGAGAAACAAGTTTGAATTTTTGTGGGAGTAAAGGATATAAAATAACCCAGGCTTTACTGAAGTCTGAGAATAGTATCCCAGTACACTGTCCTTTATCTCGGACCAACACAATGTACTTTCTGTACCATGCCTTTTGCAGGAATTCATGTTGTGTATTAGAAAGCTGCTAATAGTCTTCTAGGTTTGTTGTATTTTTGCTCAATCAAGATATTCATCAGCTTTAGCCACAGGACTAGCCATGGAAATAGGTCGGTAAATAAAGGCCATATCTTTAGCTCCACTGTTTTATAAAAAGGAAACAGATGGATAATTTTACGATGTCCTTCAAGGATGCATCTGCAGTCATAACATATGGGTTGTCCTGCCTCAGGCAGCCCTTCGGTCGGCCGGATTCCAAAGTCTGGGTCTGGCTTCGGCTGATGTCGCATCTTCCCCGACGTCATAGCTGCTGGGGTATAAAGGCATCAGCCGACGCCATTTTCCTCAGTCTTTCTTGCCGCGCGGTGCCCGAAGCAGAAGCTGTTCGCAAGTGCCGGTCGGTCAGATCCAGAGATTCAGCTACCGAAAACTTCTAAAAAGCTAAGTACCCCGTTGGGGACTCTTTCTTGCCTCAGCCGATGTCAGACAAAGTAAATAATTGTTTAACTTGTGGGAAACAAATACCTCATAAGGATTTCCATTCCTACTGCCTTCCTTGCTTAGGCCCAGACCACGACGTATCAGCTTGTTTAGCCTGTGCCTCCTTCAACCGACGGACTCTTAGACGTCGGTCGGAGTTTGCGAAAGAGTTTTTTGGCTCAGCTTTTGCATATAAAATGCCGTCGGAGACTCCGACTACGCATTTAGCCAAAAAACGCAAGGAAAAGGACTGACACTCGCGGCCTGCAGTTTCGGCTGAAACCGCGGTTAGGCCTACCGCGAGTGTCTCAGTTTCGGCTGAAACCAAGGCCTCGGTTCGTCCTTCCGCCGAAAACATACCTCCGACAACCGTGGCCAGCGAGGCCCCGGCCGAGTCGGCTACTGAAATCCCTACCGAAGAAGCTAGTGCACAAGATTTGTCCGACACTATTCCTTTGGACATTTCCACTCCTGCACATGGGGCAGCTAGGCCCCCTGCTTCTATGTCTATTAAGGCTTTCTCCAGGGCTAAAGCAGCTAAAATTGCTAAAGCATTGCCTGCAAAATCTACCTCTCAGAGGCCTTCCTCAAGTTCCCAGATGCTCAGTCTTGCTGAGGACCTTATTTCTCTGATAAGAGGTTCCCAACCTCACCCAGACAGGGCCTCCCATCCTCCTCCTGACAAAAGGCCCAGGACTGAACCCCCTGAACCTCTCTCCTCTGACTACTCCTCCGATGGATCTGATTTGTCAGACCATCAGGAAGGGCCATACTCACCTTATGAAGATTCTGATGCAGAAGACTCTATCCCTTCTGCTTCCCCTCCAGAGGAATTTTCATTTGGGGAAACTTTACACTCTATGAGGGAACACTTTCAATGGGCAGGGTCAAGATTTCTCTGATTCTAGAAAAAGACTAAGGACTTTCTTACACTTGCCACAGCATAGGCCTTTAGCCATACCACCTGTGCTAACTGTAGTTGATGATGCATATAATGATGTCAGCTCTGCCCCTGACTCACTTCCCCCGGCCCCTGCCAAACCTGACAGATACTACAGGGTTCCTGATTCCCACTTCCACTTGTATAAAGCCCATGCTGCAGACCCAGAAACTATTTCTCAGGGCCCGAAAGGTGTTGCAGCTGCCACTGCTAAAAACCCACTACCCTCTGAAAGGGAGTCAAGAGCATTAGAGAGATGGGGAAAAAAGGTTTATACCTCTGCTACTCTTTCTGCCAGGGCTTTAAACTGTCTATTCCATATGATACAGTACCAGGAATATTTGCTAGATCAGCTGAATAAAAAGCTTTCTTCTCCTGAACCTTTAGACAGTAAGGCCCTTCAAGATTTGGTACACAATTCTCAGCAGGTCAGTAACCACTTCTTAAAATGTGGCTATGATGCACTGGAAGCTTCATTTAGATCAGCTATGACTGGGGCAGTAATTCGTAGACATGCCTGGCTAAAAGTGCAATCCTTGCCGGACCATGTCAAGGCTAAACTCCTAGATGCTCCAATGGAGAAACAAAGTTTATTTGGCTCCCCTGCACAGGTGATTCTAAAGAAAGTGGAAGAAAAAGCAAAATCAGTGCAAACAGTTAAGGAATTGCTGCAGGTCCAACCTCCGAGGTTCAGCAGAAACTGGCCTTCAAAGAATTGGTCCTTTCCAGACACCTCCAAAGCACAGAGGGGCAGGAATAGACGCCCAAGAGGCAGAGGTCAATCAAAAGGTGCCTACAGGGGTCGCCAGTGGCAACCTGCCAACCAAAGGAGTTCTGCCACAGCTACAACTACTACCACTTCCACAGGACAAACACAATGACTTGACTCTGATTCCGCCTACAAGAGAACAGCTGGAAGCACCCTTGGGCGGAAAATTGGCTTTATTCTCAAAAAACTGGCATTGCATTACAAAAGACAAATGGATATTGCAAACAATAGACAAAGGTTACAGGTTTCATTTCCACACTTTACCAAGAAGGAGCGGAATGCCAAACCTACCACCAAACCAGAAGCCAGAGGCTTTAAGACAAATCAACCATTTACTTCAGATGAAAGCAATAGAAAGGGTACCATCTCGGGAACAAGGTCAAGGCTTTTACTCCAGACTATTCCTTGTACCAAGAAAAGAAACCCAATGGAGGCCTATTCTCGACTTGTCCGCACTAAACACATATCTCATTGTGCCAAAATTCAAAATGCTGACCCTACAGCAGCTTCTTCCCATGTTGGGCAAGGAGTCTTGGCTGGTGACTCTAGATCTCAAGGAGGCATACCTGCATGTCCCTATACGACCAGATTGCAGAAGACACCTCAGATTTCTTGCAGGATCAGAGCATTATCAATTCTCATCATTGCCCTTTGGCTTATCTACTGCGCCCAGAGTATTCACGAAATGCCTGGCATCAGTAATTGCACATTGCAGGCTTCAGGGAATTCAAATTTACCCATACCTGGACGACTGCCTAATTCAAGCGGAGAACAGGACAAGACTTATAAAGGACTTGGCCTATGTCATACACCTGTTACAGGCCTTGGGATACACAGTCAACATCCAGAAGTCAAGACTAGTGCCATCCCAAAGGATAACCTTTTTGGGTGCGGATTTGGACACAATAACTCAAATGGCTTTTCTCACAGAAGAAAAACAAAAGCAACTACCAGTCTATTTCATGGCATTAACAAGACAAACTCAGCTTACTGCAAGGAAAGTCCTGCAGGCCCTGGGTTACATGGCATCTTGCATAATCTTGATCCCACATGCCAGGCTGCATATGAGGAAATTACAATGGTACCTAAGGAATGTATGGTCTCAACACAGGCACAGTCTAGAAACCATGGTTCCAATTATTCCATGCCTGAAAAAGGAATTCCTGTGGTGGGCTCAGGCCTGCCAAGCCAACAGAGGGTTGCCTTTCAACAAACCACAACCAAGGCAAACCATCACCACGGACGCCTCAGACCTAGGATGGGGAGCACACATAGAAGACAAGTGCATCCAAGGCCTATGGACTCCAGACCAGCTAAATTTGCACATAAACCTAAAGGAGATGCTGGCAGTGAAGCATGCAATCGAGGCATTCAAATCATTCCTCCAGCAAGGTCATCTGCTGATAAGGACAGACAATACCACAGTCATGTGGTACATAAACAAACAGGGAGGCACGCATTCCTATCCTCTATGCCGGATGGCAATGGATCTGTGGAACCTAGCCCTGAATCTCAACATTCAACTGCAGGCCAAATTCGTTCCAGGAAAAGAGAATTCACTAGCAGACAGCTTAAGCAGAACTACCACGGATGCTCACGAATGGATGCTGCATCCAGACATGTTCAAAATCATAACAAACAAATGGGGAATGCCAGAGATAGACCTGTTCGTCTCCCCACTCAACAATCAACTAAGGAAATTCTGCTGAAGAGTATTCCACCCACAAGCCTGGAAGGTGGACTCCCTCTCTTTCAACTGGAATGCCCTAACAGTGTATGCTTTTCCACCACTCCCATTGATGTACAGAGTACTACTGAAGATCAGAGAGGAGCAGCCAAAGGTGATACTGATAGCTCCGGACTGGCCAAGGCAACACTGGTATCCGCTACTGAGAAGCATGTCTCGGACGAAGCCATGGCCTCTACCCCTATGGCCTCTACTTCTAACGCAGAACAACTTCAAGACACTGCATCCAAACTTGAAAACATTGCAGCTGGCTGCCTGGAAAATTGCCTAAAACAAAACCAAACTGTCTTATCTCAGAGGGTCAAGGACATAATCCTGGAGGCCCGTAGACCCTCCACAAGAAAGACATACTCAGCCAAATGGAAGAGATTCCTCATTTGGAGCGCTTCAAAGGGTACAGATGTCACACTGGCAAACCTAGCACACATCCTAGAATACTTAGCAGAACTGTACCACAATGGCCTGTCCTATTCCTCCATTAAGATTCATGCTTCAGCAATTTCAGCAGAATACAACATGGATCCTCCTATCTTCTCTCACCCTCTCCTCAGACAATTTTTAAGAGGGATCAAAAATGTAAAACCTCCAAGAAAACCCCTCTTCCTGCATGGGATCTCAACTTTGTGCTGGAAAAATTAACACTACCTCCTTTTGAACCAGCAGCATCAGCAGACTTACAGTTCTTATCTAGGAAAACTGCTTTCCTTCTAGCAATCACTTCAGCAAGAAGAGTATCCGAGTTACAGGCACTGATGGCAGTGCAGCCTTTCCTTATTTTTCACCAGGACAGAGTGTCTCTGAGAACCAATCCCACTTTCATGCCAAAGGTGGTATCCAGGGTATCCTTGAACCAAGCTATTCATTTGCCTACGTTCTTCCCTAACCCACAGAACAGGGGGGAAAAACTACTGCACACCTTGGATGTACACAGACAACTGCGCTACTATCTGGACAGAACTAAGACCAGCAGAAAAACTGACCAACTTCTAGTAGCATATGCAACTGGAGTGCAAGGAAAAGCAATTTCCAAACAGACAATCTCTAAATGGATAGGAAATTGCATTTGTTTCTGCTATTCTTATCATGGAAAGACAGCTCCTGAAAATATCAGGCCTCACTCCACAAGAGCCACAGCCACCACTACAGCTTTCCTACGAGGGGTGGCTACCAAGGACATTTTAGAAGCTGCTGCTTGGAGCTCCGTGCATACATTTGCCAAGCATTATAATCTACCTTTATACTCCAGATCCCGAGCAGGTTTTGCAACTGCAGTTTTACAGGGAATCATAACTACACCATCCTTATCTTAGTACCTCCTCCCCCAGTTTGGCTATGGTATTCTACCCATATGTTATGACTGCAGATGCATCCTTGAAGGACATAGTACAGTTTTGTACCTACCATAAATGTAGATGTCCGATAGGTATGCATCTGCAGTCAGGATTACCCACCCGCCTTCCCCTCTGTGGTATTCCTAGGGTGCTTACCCCTCTTTCAGCTAACTGGGGGAGTCTATAATGGTGTATTTGTTTGCATGTATACATATATTTATATATATATTGTTTTATTCTGTTTGGAATTTGCAATTTTTTATCCAAATTTAGCCTTCCTAGAGGGCACCTGGCATCTGGGGCAAGAAACACTGAGGAAAATGGCGTTGGCTGATGCCTTTATACCCCAGCAGCTATGACGTCGGGGAAGATGCGACATCAGCCGAAGCCAGACCCAGACTTTGGAATCCGGCCGACCGAAGGGCTGCCTGAGGCAGGACAACCCATATGTTATGACTGCAGATGCATACCTATAGGAATCTACATTTATGGTAGGTACAAAACTGTACTTAATCTGTGCCCTTATCTCTCCAGTAAAGATGTATTTATAAGCAGCCATATGATTGCCATTTTGTAGGTGTAGTCTGTCTTTAAAAACAAAACAAAAAGGAGCATTTTTGCTTTTGATACATTAGTAGTAGGTTGTTGACCTTGTTAAAGATATCCTTCTTAAACTGAAACCTTGGGGGTGACTACAAGGAAAACTGATGACCAAGGAGTGAGCCTGAGGCAGGACAGTTATTTGAGTTGTCAAACAAAAAAAACTGCAAAGTTAAGTCGCCAGCCATTACAGAAGAACGTTCTGTCTGCAGTCATCCCCCTCCCACCGCAAACATGCCTGATAGCTCCATAATCTGCTCCCAGTTGACCTCATTTGTTCTTTCAGAGGTGAAAGCCAGGATTCCATGAGTTAGATGAGAGCCCTGTGGCTCAATTTATTCCTTTCTGGAAAAGCCTAATCAATCCAGTCATTCCCCCTTTGCCAAGAGTCAGATGATAAGAAGTTGTCATCTTCAGGTTCTTTGGAGTGGGTCTACTCCATCCCTCTACAAGCAGCTTGCTGACTGGTGTGGAGGAGGAGGTGGCGGCATGCATTCTCCGATGCACACGGACCTGTTTAGCTGGCTTCTTAGAGCAGAGCTCTGTATTAACACCATGAGACAGGAAACAGGGGCACCCAGCAAAGACTCATGCAAACACTGGGAGAATGTGAATAATCTGCAAATAAAGCACCCCAGCTGAGAACTGAACTGGAAAACCAAATACTATGGAGCATCATTGCTTATTGGTAGAAGATACAAAAGTATGTTAAACTGTCTGAATGCTCTTCTGCAGTATTAAGTGCAAACTATGTTTCATTTACATAGACACAACTATGTTTTGAGTATGCTCGTGCAAGTGCCCTTTGCAGTAATTTATTAGCTTAGCTTCCCTGATGCCCTTTTTCATATGATTGTGTAGCAGCTCCCCTAGATATTAGCTGTACTGTTTGCAGTGCAGTAGTTGAAAAAGAGCTTGCTTTTACATTCCATGCTGCAGTCCTGTTCAGCGGAATTGTCAGGTACCTAGTCCAGAATGCATAATGACTGACTGAATTAATAATCTTGCATCACTGTAATTAGGAGGGGCAAAACAGATGCTGCTCCAATCAAGAGATTTATCATAATCACATTTTAATTGTTGCAATTTGGCTATGCCTCATCAGTGCTGATGTTTTACTAAGCAGTGATGGGTTTGTTTGAACAAATTCACTAAAACACAGAGGCTTTCGCATGAAAAAATCAAATTATTTCTCGAGACAAATCTGCCTTTCATAACTTTCCTACTAAGCATGCATTGCATAAGAAAGGTGCTCACATTTCAGTTCCTAAAGTAGCAGTTCCTATTATTTGTTACCCACTCTCTCCCAGACAATATTCCAAAGCAGTTATTTTAATTCATCTTTTAAGTACATTTACAATAATTTAATGAAAATATTATGTATTTCAGTAAATGAGACATTTTCAAATGCTATATAAAGGTTAGATGTTTCCCAAGAGATTTACTGCTATATCATTCTTAATTACATTTTATAGAACCTGGTATCAGTTTCTAGCATACTGCAGTTCATTTGTTGCTTTTGCTAATGCAGAAAATTGATGTGCTCTGCCCTTTTCATTTAGTGATGGGAAAAGCTTGGGTACTCCCACTTTCCTTTGCTGCCCATGTCATAGTTTTGTGTGCCCATTTACATGACAGAATAGTGTTTGCTCAGCGTTCCAGCACATGCAGGACGAGTTCTCAGTCTGAATGGTCGATTTATAGTTGCATTATTATTATTATCTGTCTACCTATCTCTGTGTAAATATCCATCTGTCCTTTGACTAGGTTGGTCCCACTAAGTTAGTGGCTTCTTTTCAGGTAAGACCCAAGATGGTATTTATACTGTTAGGGAAAATTTGGCCTGAACGTCATGGAAATTCCCTAGTGTTTTCATTGGCTGCATTGGGATCTTTTGCATCCACTTGAGCTACCATGAGCTGAAGCAGATTTGATGTCTCATCTGAATGATGCTGCACTCAGGAGTGCAGCATCCCACTTATGCTGCATCACAGTGTCGGCAGTCTATCTGCATGGTGTAGGATTAGAACCCACAGTCTTCTGCAGCAGAGGCATTCGCTTGTATTCAAGGCATGGGGTGGATAGGTGATCTCCATTTTATTTACTGGGTTCCACATTAGTATAAGTAGCAGTGCTTCTTTAATTGAACCCCAAGAAATCTCCGTCATATAGACAGTGGTGAGAAAGGTTTTTACATCATGTAATGTTATGAACTGCACTGATGCAGTGCCTGTACTGAGCACTTATATATGTAAGTGTGTATGTATTAGTTAACTGAAGTAGAACACAAATCCACCAGTACCTCTTTCAGGCTAGGCCCGGGTATAAAATTACACAAAAAATGAAAGTGATAAAAATTAAGTGGAAACATAACTAGGAGACAGTTTCTTGGAATATACAATAGAAAAGATAATATGGCTGTGTTGATTTATTACATGGAAAAAAAAGTGAAAAGGGGTTCAGATAACAGCAAAAAGTTGGTCTAGTGGCTCAACTTTTAACAATGACAGTACAGTAAAAGGAAACATTGTGAAGCATCAATGCATACCGAAAAAGTGTATCGCAAAATACTCTGGTTTTTGCGATAATGTTTTAACTGCTGAGTACTATTAAAGTTTCAAATTCTACTCGATTGCCTGGGTCAAACGTATTTTAACATTACAGAATTAGACATGTACATTGAAACTTCTGGAACTCCAATATAACACTCCGCCACAGACCTAGAAGGAAGTCGATCAATTCATTGCTAGTAGGGAGGAGCTCCTGCTATTCTCTGGCTGGTGCTTTGCACACTCTGGACAGGTTAAGCATGATATGATTTGAGATGATGGTCTTCTGCAGTGCTTCAGTGGATCGTTAACATCTTGTCAGTCATGTATGCCTGTAAAAAAGTATTGGTTTTAGCTCTACAAATCTGCGTGAATCTCCTGGCCAGTTATAGTACCACTGCCATAGATGTGGTTTTTAGCAAATACTCGAGTATTTGTGTGTTCCTGTGTATGTGCGCACACACTGCCATAGTTACAATTTTCTGTGCAGGAAAGTCCAGTATTCTTGAATGATTAATACACTGAAGACATAGCTGAAACCATTTTGTACTAATGCTTAGCTTTCTTGCACTCTGCTGTACTCATGCTAATGGACAGTGCTGCCACAGATTGCTATTGCTGTGAAAGACGATGGTTAAATCAATTTGGACAAACCAGGTTTAAGCATTGAACTCCTTACTTAATTACCTTGTTAGTGCAGAGATGTTTGTGTCTTTGAGCTCTTTTGAGTACAGAGACAGACAAAATGGGACAGTTGGCTGGGAGAGCAAGGATGAATGTTCAGTGGTCTCATCCCTCTTAAAGAGAAAGAGGAAAGAAGAGTAAAGGTGATGCCACAGTGTGCACTTTGACCACTAGCAGAGTCTTTGACAGGCTCTGTGCACAACAGATTACTAGACCAAACGTGGCAGGTTGTGCATAGTGGCTTGTGGCTTATGTGAAAGTGCATATTACGCAAGCAGTTAAGCATACCATATATCTTGTTGAGGGAATCCTACACTGCATTGTGATTGCTTCTACCCGCTTGATTACTCCACTGTCCCTAATGGAAGAAAAGCAGATTAGCGAGCAGTGCAGTATGGGCCCTACCTCCAAAGACCTGCTGTCTCAGTCCTTTGAAGCTAAATAGGTGGTGTTTGATAGCTTCTAACAAAATGTTATGGGTTGTTTTCATTGGCATTCTGTAGTACACTATTAAAACAATGTAGTGACACTACTAGTCAAAATATATCAATGGTTGCCCAATGCACTGCAAGGAACTGCCACTGTTGAACAAATGTTACAGAACCCACTGAGGGACTGGGTGAATGTGTGAAGTACCCAGCATACTTTCGTGTCTGGGTATTTGTATATATGAATAACCTGTTATATTCCCTTTCATCCAAACATGATTTATTTTTTATTTGGAGCAAATTTTCACAATTTTTCCCAGCCTTTTGTGCAGTGATAGGTTATTTATAAGCCACCTTATTTTGGTTCCTTTAGACAGAAGCTGTAAATGTCACAGGCATCTAACTTTGCTGTTCTGCGTAATTCCATTCTCAGTCTGCTTGCTTCCTTTGACGTGTGTGTGTGTGTGTGTGTGTGTGTGTGTGTGTGTGTGTGTGTGTGTGTGTGTGTGTGTGTGTGTGTGTACACTCATTCATAGAGTGAGCTTATTCATCTTTGTATAGGCATCTCTGAGCATCACTAATTTGCTAAGTATACTGATTTAAATTGTCCTGCGTGAAATAGCAGCTACATTTATTAATGAAGTCCTATGCTAGTATCTTGGGTTGCAACGAATGACATCTTCTGCAAAAGTAGGTAAATCTCCCAGGAAATCTCCCTTACCTTAGATTGCCCTGTTTCAGTTGTTCACTTGTACTAATGCTTACATTCCTTGTATTTCATTTGTTCTGTAGTATGTATGCTAATGTATAGTCCTGCCAGGGATGACTGTTGCTGTGAAATCTGAAATTAATTTGGAGAAGCCATGTTTAAACCTTTTTTTTTTTTTTTTTTTTTTTTTTTTTAACAAGAAACATCTTTATTGAATTATCTCTTATGACATAGGCAATCATACATTTATATAAATGAAAACAAACCATATGGATATATTTTCAGTTGCAAACATTATATATATAACATAAAATCAACTATAAAGTCATTGTCAATCAAGCATTACATATCTCATTCAGTTCCTACCTTCTCCTCAAACCTCATTCTTCCTCCAAATTGTTATTATGCATGTATTATTCCCACATCCCACAATTTCCATTTTTTTCTTTATAATTTGCTCTTACCCTTTTGTAAAGATCTCATTTCCAGTTATTTTATCTCTGTTACTATATTCACTACTTCTAGTATAGTTAGTTTAGACTTTGATTTCCATTTTCTAGTGATTGCTTTTGTTGGCAGCCACCAGAATTAAACACAGGAAGGCCTTGTTTATGTCTAGGCAATTCCAATTCTGTATCACAACTCTAAGATTTTATTTCATTAGTTACATCTATTATTTGCACACTCAGTGTTTCTGACAGAGCAGTCTTCAGGAATTTTTAGTGTGCCAACTCATTACACTCCAGAAAAAAAAAAATGTTCCCATTCCCAATTACCTCTTTCTTCCCCATTACACCTCCAGCATTTGCAATCTATCGGAGGAAAATTTCTTTGGAGTCTGCTAAGCCATGTGTAAACCTTGACCTCCTTACCTACATTCCTATGTTAGTACAGAGATGTTTCCGTGATGTTGGTAAACTGGGTCAGATAAAGAGCCAAAAGAGCACATAATAATAATAGCAATAGTAATTGTTTGTTAAATGGATAGGCCCACTGGACACACAGTCTCTTTTCAGGGTCAACCTGGGAGCAATGTCTGGTTAAGTGACTTACTCAAGGTCACAAAGCAATCAAATGAAGGCTGAGGGAATCATACCCTGTACCATAAGAACAAAGGCTCACACTACCCTAACACAATCCCTGGGTGGCTGACTAGACAACTGTGTAACTGCAGAATGCCATGCTGTGTTCTTGTAGCAATTTAAATCAGCCCTTAAGAGCTGACCCAGTAGTCCGATATCTGGGAACATATGTAGACAGTAATCTGGCCTTTGACCAACATGTTACCAAGGTAGTAAGAAAATGTTGCCCAGCTTATAAGTAAGGGCATGGCATTCAGGTCCAAGGAAGTCATAATGACACTTAGTTGTCCCTTATCAGACCCATCATTGAGTATAATGTCCCCTTCATATACCTGACCAAACATATGCAATAGTTGGAGTGCCCAAAAAGGTTACTTACCAGGAGAATCTAGAGTATAAACAAACTGTCCTGTATGGATCACCTTAAAGCCCTGTCTCTGTACTCTTGCTTGCTATAGGTTACTGAGAGGCGAACTATGCCTGACATACAAAGCATCCTTGGAGCCAGCTCTGATGTACCTTTTGCACATCTGCAAAATGAACAGCATCAGAACCACTAGATCCAAGGATTTAAATTTTGCTTGTGACCTAAACAAGATACATTGGCAAGAGAGCTGTGTCTTAGAGGATCCCCATGCTGTGGAACAGGCTACCCATCCACGTGAAGCAGTGTCCATTCCTAAGCCTATTTAAGCGTAACCTTGACCAATCAATGGAAAATCGGGAAATTCACCCCATGTCTGTCCCCCACGTATCTAATAGAGGCAGACAGTAATCCCCAAAGTAACGTACCTCCCCCAACATAACCTGTAGAAACTTCCCAACTAACAGTACCCCTTCCTAATAAATGGACATCATGCTTATAGACACGGTTGTGTTGGATTACATGGCTAGGCTTATAAAGGCCGTGATGGTCATTAGTCTAATTTATAACTATGAATTTATGAGGTGTGTGTTATACTGGAATTTACCACAGTAATGTGGTTTACTGATTAGACTAAGCAAGTGGGAACAAATCCATGATGTTTATCGTGTTACACTGCTGCAGTCATTACACTTGGGTTATCCTGCTGTCATGCGGTCCCGCAGTCGGCCAGAGTTCCAAAGTCTTGGTCCGGCGTCGGTTGCTGTCGCCTCCTCCCTGATGTCAATGCGACAGGGGTATATAAGATGCAGCCGACGCCATTTTCTTAAGTCTTTCTTGCCGCACGGTGCCCGAAGCAAAAGCAGTTTGCAAGTGCCGGTCGGCCGTCTCCTGAGATTTTCATTCCGAATCCAGAACCAAAGTCTTCTACCCCCTTATGAGGATTCTGATGCTGAGGAATCAATTCCATCAGCCTCACTGTCTGAGGGACTACTCCTTTGGGGAAACCCTACATACCATGAGGGAGCATTTCCACTGGGAAGGCCAGGATTACTCAGAATCCAAGAAAAGGCTCAGAGACTTCCTTTTATTACCTCAACACAGACCCCTTGCTATTCCGCCAGTGTTAAATATTGTCGATGATGTGTATACTGAATCCAGCTTAAATCCTGATTCCTTACCTCCAGCCGCTGTTAAACCTGACAGATACTACAGAGTCCCTGACTCACATAAATTTCTGTATAAAAGCCCTGTCGCTGACCCTGAAACCATTTCTCAGGGACCCAAAGGAGTTAAGGCTTCATCAGCCAAGAATCCAGTTCCCTCTGGCAGAGATTCCAGAGCATTAAACAGATGGGGAAAGAAAGTATATACGTCTGCAACTTTAGCAATGAGAGCCTTAAATTGCCAGTTTCACATGTTAAATATCAGCAATTTTTACTGTCTCAGTTAAAACAAAAAATGCTTCCAGAATCAGATCCTCCTAATTGTAAAGAAATGCAATATTTATTGCATGCAGCTGAACAAGTGGGAAAGCATACTTTGCAATGTGGTTTTGATTCTCTAGAGGCCTCCTGCAGAGCAGCAGTTACAGGCTCTGTTATTAGAAGACATGCTTGGTTAAAAGAACATACGTTACCAGATCATGTTAAAGCAAAATTATTGGATGCACCTTTGCAGCAGGATGTGCTATTTGGAGTTAAGGCAGAAGAGGTATTAAAGAAAATGGAGGACAAGGCAAAATCTATGCAAACGGTGAAGGATTTCTTACAGGTTCAGCCTCCTAGATTTAGCAGAAACTGGCCAACTAAGAATTGGTCCTTTCCAATTACAGACAGACCTCAAAGGGGAAGATACAGACGTCCAAGAGGTAGAGGTCAAACACAAGGTCCTTACAGGCCTTGACAATGGGTTGCATCAGGCCAGAAAGAAGGGGAAGACAGGTCACAACCATATAAAAAGCAGCTCCAATGACTTCCCACTACAGCTGCCAAACAAATCCATCTTGGCAGCCCCCTTGGGAGGAAAACTGGCACTCTTCTACCACAATTGGCAAGTGATCACCAAAGACAAATGGGTTCTCAACATTGTATTTCAAGGTTACAGGTTCCACTTTCACACTCTGCCAAGGTTAAAAGGAATGCCAGATCTGCCACCAAATCAATGGGCAGAGGCTTAAAAACAAATTACAGCACTCATGGATAGAGAGCTATTCAAAAGGTACCATCATAGGAGCAAGGACAAGGATTTTACTCAAGACTCTTTCTGGTACCCAGAAAGGACAAAGCCTGGAGGCCCATTCTGGATCTTTCATCTCTAAACACTTACCTGGATGTTCCGAAATTCAAAATGTTGACATTACAGCAGCTTCTTCCCATGCTGGGCAAGAAAGCTTGGCTCGTGACTTTGGACCTCAAAGAGGCATACCTGCATGTCCCTATCAGACAAAACTGCAGAAGATACCTCAGATTCATAGCTGGTTCAATGCACTACCAATTCTTTGCACTGCCCTTTGGCTTATCTACTGCACCCAGGGTCTTCACAAAGTGCCTGTCACCAGTAATTGCATTTTGCAGACAGAAAGGAATTCAAATTTATCTGTACCTGGATGACTGCCTGATTCAAGCAGAGAGCAAGGACCCTCTTCTAAAGCATCTGGCATTTGTAAAAAAGTTATTAAGTTGCCTGGGGTACACAGTAAACGAAAAGAAATCAAAACTAGTGCCCTCACAAGAGATTATATTCCTGGGTGCCAGCTTGAACACAATGGCCCAGATGGCTTATCTCATGCCAGACAAACAAGGACAATTGACTCAATACTTTCAACTGATGGCAACAAAGACCCGGCTCCCTGCAAGAAAAATTCTGCAGGCCTTGGGTTACATGGCATCCTGCATGCTACTAATTCCATATGCCAGACTGCATATGAGGAGACTACAATGGTACCTAAAGAATGTATGGTCTCAACACTGTCAAAGTTTGGAAACAGTTATACCACTAATCCCTTCCTTCAACAGGAGTTTCAATGGTGGGCTCAAGCTTGTCACCTCAACAAGGGACAGCCTTTTACACAACCCACAGCCAGGCAAACACTGACAACAGATGCATCGGGTTACGCCTGGGGAGCACACATGGCAGGCAAATGTATTCAGAGCACGTGGACCGCAGAACAAAGGCATCCTCACATCAATCAAAAAGAGATGCTAGCTGTACAAAATGCGATTATAGCTTTTAAGGACCTGCTGCATCCAGGACAACTACTGATAAAGACAGACAACACCACAGTTATGTGGTACATAAACAAGCAAGGGGGCACTCACTCCTACCCCCTATGCAGACAAACTATGACCTTATGGAACATAGCTATAAACCTTCAAGTTCATCTGCAAGCGCAATTCCTGCCAGGAGAGAAAAACACACTGGCAGACGACTTAAGCAGAAGCATCATGGATCCCCACGAATAGGAGTTGAATCCATTAATATTCAGAATGATAACACAGAAATGGTGGAGCCCGGACGTAGATCTCTTTGCATCCCCAATAAACTGCCAGTTACAAAAATTCTGCACAAGGAGTTACCATCCATAATCATGGAAAGTGGATGCCCTCTCATTCAGCTTTCCCACCACTACCTCTCCTGCCAAAGGTACTCATAAAAGCCAGGCAGGAAGAGGCAAAGATGATCCCGATTGCAAAAGACTGGCCACGCCAGCACTGGTACCCAATCTTAAGGAGCTTAGCACAAGAACCACCCTGGATTTTGCCTCAAATCCCACATCTGCTGACTCAGCACAACAAACAAATACTACACAGCCAGCTAAAGACCTTAAACCTAGCTGCATGGAAGATTCCTTAGTCAAGCAAGCAATGCATCTCTCCAAAGCTGTTATGGATGTCATTCTGGAGGCCAGAAGGCCTAGTACCAGGAAAGCCTATTCGGATAAATGGAAGAGATTCTGTGCCTGGAACCAAGTTCACAGCCTTGACCCTCTTGTATCAAAGATTCCTCAGATACTACAATACTTAACTGAGATGCTGGACAAAGGACTCTCCTTCTCATCCATCAAGATCCACGCCTCTGCTATCTCTGCTCATTACAACACGGATCCACCAATTTTCTCTAATCCTCTGTTAAAACAGTACCTCAGAGGGGCTAAAAACATAAGATCACCCCGCAGAGCCCCTACTCCAGCTTGGGACCTCAACTTTGTTTTGGAGAAGCTAACTTTACCTCCTTTTGAGACAGCCAACACAGCAGAATTAAAATCTATCTCTTGGAAAACTGCTCTGCTCCTGGCAATAACATCAGCACGAAGAGTTTCAGAATTACAGGCTCTAATGGCAGTGGAACCTTTCCTCATTTTCCACCAGGACAGGGTGTCTTTACGAACTAACCCTACTTTTATGCCAAAGGTGGTATCCAGTGTGGCCCTAAACCAAACTATTCACCTGCCAGCTTTTTATCCTAAACCACAGAATAAAGGGGAGAGACTACTGCACTCTTTGGACATTCACAGGCAGTTATGCATCTACTTGGACAAAACCAAAGCTTTCAGAAAATCTGAGCAATTATTGGTAGCATATGCTGCAGGAGCACAGGGAAAAGCCATTTCAAAACAGACCATTTCAAAATGGATAGGACATTGTATACATTTCTGCTACACATACCATGAAAAACCTGTACCTAGCAGCATTAGATCTCACTCCACCAGGGCAACAGCCACTTCAGCTGCCTACCTCACGGGAGTACCTACCCAAGGATATTTTGGAAGCAGCAACTTGGAGTTCTATACACACCTTCACCAAGCATTACCATCTGCCTCTATACTCTAAATCCAGAGCTGGCTTCACCACTGCAGTGCTGCAGGGCCTTATAGCCAACCCTAATGCCTTATAGGACCAGCCACCCTTCCTTAGCTTTGGGATTCTACCCAAGTGTAATGACTGCAACAGTGTAACACGATGAACATAGTACAGTTTTGTACCTACCATAAATGTAGATGTTCGAGTGTAGACACTGCTGCAGTCCAGGTTACCCTCCCACCTTCCCCTTTTAGTGGCTGGTACGTACCTATTTCTTCTACCCTTACTACCTATGGGGAGTATTTGCTGGTAGCTGTAAGTTGTTTTTTTTGCTTTTCTTATGTATGTTTTATTAGCAATTGGAATTGCCTACATATTTAGAAGCACCTGACATCTGGGGCAAGAAAAACTGAAGAAAATGGCGTTGGCTGCATCTTATATACCCCTGTTGCACTGATGTCAGGAAGGAGGCGACAGCAACCGACACCGGACCAAGAGTTTGGAACTCTGGCCGACTGCGGGACCGCCTGACGGCAGGATAAACCCAAGTGTAATGACTGCAGCAGTGTCTACACACGAACATCTACATTTATGGTAGGTACAAAACTGTACTTTTTAACATGAATAACGTCTAGCATAACCCTCAGTTTGCTTGTTGCATGTGTACAGTGGCTGATTTTGTTTTGTGTTTGCCTTGCACATACTTCTGTCTGCTGTTATCTTTTGATTCTGTTTTTTAATGTGCATGTGTGGCAGAATGCACCATCATAGATTTGCTATTGACAAAGTTAATGGTTTATTTTTTGAAAAATTGTACCTGCAAAGAAAGATACTGAAGTAGTCATGTTTTCAAATCTGTAGTAAGGAAATTGTGATATTCAGCAGAGTTCTTTGCTGTTTAGCAATGAAAAGAAAATGACAGTGGTTTTGCTTTTCCTCTCTAGTAGCAAATTTTTTCTTTTTCTTTTTTTTTTTTACAATGCAGCTAACTAATACTTTGCTGTGTGGCATAAATTAAGGCCTAACAGTGACCCAGACAGCCTGAGTTCATCTAGTGGCTTGCGCACTGAAAGGAGGCAGATGGAGAAGAGTGGGAGTGAGTGACCGATGGCCACTCAACTTTCCTGGGGGGAGAATTTTATGGTACTGCCTGGTCAGTTGTCACTATGCTGGCAAAGGTCTGCAAGCAAGGAAACAGGGCCTTCAACCAGGAATGTCAGCTTTGTCCTGGTAAGCTAATGATGGTAACCATATGCAGTTTGTGTGGAAGCACACACATGCGCACACACATTGGGTAAGAAAATAGTAGGGTGTTCTGCAATGACACACTTGCTTAGTCAGCCACTTGGGTTAGGGCCATAAGCAGAAAAGCTTGTTGCAGCTGCCAAAAGGATAGACCTGCAACTGGTCCTTGCTTCATGGGGAACAAAATTACTGGGAGGATTTCTTGCTTTGAAAGGAACAAATGTGTCCATAGATCACAGGGGAATGATAATTGGTAGATAGTGGGGAATAAGTGTGTGTGTATGTATATGTATATATATATATGTGTGTGTGTGTGTGTATGTATATATAAATATATATATATATATATATATATATATATATATATATATATAGGGGATGAGGGGGCAGCTAAAGATTTAGGCTGGGATTTATTCAAAGTGAAATTATGGCTATTAATAAGCGTTTCAGAAAGCAGGATGTTGTACCATACCTTTGTACCTAAATCATTCATCTACTGGAATTCCGGATTTACTCATAGTGCCTTGATTTATACCACCCTCGAAGATGTTGTCCTCTAGTTGAAGTGTGCAATGTTACAAGTAATTCCTGCATTCCCAATACTCAGAAGAGATTCAATGTTAAGCAGCTTATTTACTTTAGAAAAGGTTATGCTGTACAAATCTTTGTTTCTTTGAATGGCTGTATGTTGCAATATGTGGTAAACATTTCATTTATTGTGAGTGCTTAATGTGATTGTAAATGCTTCAAAGCAGTATTTTTGCCATGGAAGCACATCTTAAGTGTTTTAAAGATTTTTTTTCTTTCTGGTTTATGAACTTGCCAACACATACCTAATGAAAGCATTTTGTTTCACTGGGAGCTTTGGAGAGGTTTCCTGAATCCAGAGTCTAGCTGGCTGAATAGCAGTTATGTGTAGGTACTTTAATATTTTATGTGCGTGTTAGATATGCAGTTTGGCTAATTGAGTTACTGGTATCTTAACCCTGCCACTGTATTATACTCAGTGCAACATTTACGTGACATGTTTTGTACACTGACTTTACTGGATTTCTAAGTGTCTACATATCTTTGATGGAATATTTTGTTCTGTGTGCTGCACTGCCCTACCTGTCTTTTGTGCTACCATGGTAAAATAGTCAGGCCTCCTTCAAAACTAGGATCCCTATCAGATTATCTAAGTTTCAAAACTTCGAAAGTCATATGGTTGGGACCATATGATTGAAGTTTTGAAACTTAGAAAGTTTTGAATGGAGATTCCGGTACAGTGCGGAATGGAAATGTACTCTTTTCTGCAATGTAGTGCAATCTCTGCATTGGTATATCTAATTAGCAGGGGGTGTGGGGGGTGCAGGGGGGCTTTCCCCCTGCAAAAATGTTAAAATCAAATGTTTTGTTGTTTATTGTTTTTTTTTAATGTTCGAAGTTCCGAAACTTTGATCATATGGTCTCGGCCATATGAATTTCGAAGTTTCAAAACTTTGATAATCTGACATAGATCCCAAAACTGAGGGAATCTAAGTTAACTGTGAATGTCATACATTAAAAATCCACATCCATCACATGTGCAGTCATTAAGTTTTTCTGAAATTCCCTGAGCACATCTGCAGACTCCTCTCATTTTTAGAAATGCAATCATTCATTGAATCCTCTTTCTCTGCCTGAATGTCTGATATGACTTCATAGGTAGTTACTAGACATGCACTACAAGAGACCATTTTGAGAGTCCAGTTTCTTAGTTGCCTCAAACCATTGTCTGATTAATTGACTTGCTCAAAAATCCACAACAGGTAAATGGAGGAGGATGGAATGAAACCCTGGACTGCATGAAGCAGCTCCTTAACAGATTTTAGCCTTATTCCTTTGCACTAATTGTCAAAGCAGTGCTGTTGTTCTGGAGTTTAAACTTGTGGTTGACTTTTTTTTCTTTTTCCCCTGAACTTCATTTTTCATTATGAAGAAAATTGCCAGCCAGCATTCTGTATTCTTGCTTGGAGTACAACAAAATGTTGGTTAATTTTTGTGGCTATCTCACTGGATTGCTTGAAAGAATGATTGACTGACCCGTTTTTCTGTCTTCTGCACTGTAGTGTGATATGTATAAATCCTGATCCATTTTTTGAGTCAGGTCTAATCTGGATCAGGCAAACTGTTGCTTTAGGTGAAATAGCTCTATAATGATCCAGTGATTGTCCAAACAAAAATTACTCATGCAGGAAAATTTAAATCTTAATTTTTTATTTCAAGAAGAAATAAGTTGTATCCAGTAATGCTTGTAACTAGCCAAACTCCAGTTTACCATAAACCGAGAAGACTAAAACAATGAGTAAAAAGGTCACACACAAAAAACAATTGGTTAAAAAACACACACAGAAAAATCTAGCAAAGCTAGACTTTACAGTGTGATACCTTAAATCTCTTGTATTAGAGGCGTCATGGGATATATGCTTTGCTAGATTTCTCTTTGTGTTTTTTAACCAATTGTTTTTTCTGTGTGACCTTTTTATTCATTGTTTTAGTTTGTTTGTTGGGATATCTTGCAGACCCCCTAATGTTTATGGATATCAGTTGGGTGCGACAACCTTTTGTTTCTAAATGTTAGCCAAACATTCCACTTATGCTGTGCTGATGATGCCATAAGAAGGCAGAAGCATGCATGTCCACAGCTAGTGGAGTTTGGCTTTATTGGCCTGAAATTGTCCATAAATAGATGTAAAAGAAAGTCATGGACATTCAGAATTGCCATGTAGCTGAAACAACTGATATCCTTAAAGAGTCTTCTTCTTTCGGCTTTTCCCGGTTAGGGGTCGCCACAGCGAAACTCCGGTCCGCTAATGATTGGCAGTAGATATTTTTTTACGGGTGTCGAGGTGCAAGCTTGATGCCCAACCTTCATCGAAGGCTTGCCCATTCTGCGCATGTCTTTCAAACACCACTCGACCGCAGGAAGGACATGCAAACTCCACACAGGAGGAGCTCCAGCCGAGAATCGAACGGGAGAACCTCCTGCTGTGAGGCAACAGCGCTACTGCTGCACTACTGCGGCTTGATATTTGCATATATCCCATGTCGCATTAACTGAGAAGACAAATGCTTGTGAGGGAGGATACATATATCAAATCTACGAATAGGACCTTTATCCTTACCCCCCTCCCACCTCAGCATAAGTAGTTAATTTGTGTATCCCCCACTGCTGTTAGATTGGGATTAAAATTAAGGCACAAATGCCCACAGTCACATTTCAAGCTGCTGCTGTCATAGTTACCTACAGCATGCCTTCTTTTGTCCTACCCTAAAAGACAGCCACCTACTATTTGCGCGTCTAATGTCAGACTGGGACAAAACTGAAGAAACTCATCAAATGTAACAGATTTGGTATCAGACATATATAAACAGCATGCTTATTTATTCTCCACAAACCTTTATATGCAGAAAATGTTCGATTATGAGGAAAATTCCAAAAAATGATTACAGTAATGTTTCCAAATTGTTACTTCTAGAGACAGAACAGTGTTCCTGTACAAGCTGTATTTGACCCAATGTACTCCTCTCATGAAGTTTGTGAGGAATGTTAAAGAAATAATGATCACACTATCCCAGCCCTGGCACAAGATATAGTGACCTTTAAGGTTTAGGAGGAACATTAAATAATGACAAGGTCAGTAACCCCCCCCCCAACACACACACACACACACACACACACAAAGTACATTGATGATCATAATGCACCCATGAGCATGGCTGGTTTTATATGAAGTGGGGCTCACTGCTCAGGTGATTACAAACCCATGCCAAAATCCCCTTAGCTTTGCTGTGTAAGGCTCCACCAGTCCCCAGAAATTCTGAAGGTCTGGTAGTCTTCAATGCATTTATCCCGTTTTTGTGAGATCACTGTGAAACTGAACAAATGACAGCCACAGCAATTATACCTACTCTATCTGTACATATCAGGTGTCCAGTTAATTAGGCCATCTTTTCACAAAAGCACATTACTCCTTCAAAGCCAGAAAGTGCCTGTTTACACTGAACAATGAAAAGATCTGTTTCTTTCAGCCAGTCAAACCAATCCAATCCACACCCAGTAGTTATAGCCACAAGATCCACTTGCTATGTATTATTATTTCACCTCCATAGTTTGCACACACAGGTTGCCACACATTAAAATGTTCCAGTTCAAGTTGCTCCACACAAATCACAAAGACAGAAACCTAGTGCTCAAAATAACTGATCACTGCCGGAGTTATTGTAAAAACATGCACGTCATCTTACAGCACAATTCCCTTCATCCCAACTGTCCACATAAATCACTAAGTCAATATATTGCCCAAAATATTTGCCTGATCACTGCCACCATTAATGTGTAAAAAAAAGTAAAATAAAACAGTAGTGACACATTCAGCTGCCTGCACAAATCACAAAGCTAGAAATACTGCCCAAAATAGCTGGTTGGTCACTGCAAGCCTTACTGTAAAAGGAGTAATAACACTTCTCTCCACTCCATTGCTCTCATCCCAGCACAAATCAAAAAACAAAAATATTCTCCAAAACATCTGTTTTATCACTGCCAGCACTGTAATAACACTTCTCGTGCAATTCATCTCATCCCAACTGCCCACACAAACAACAAAACCAGAAAAATTGCCAAAAATATTTGGTTGATTGCTGCCATCAGCATTACTGTATTTAAGGTATTACAATTAGTCTCAGTGGCATTG
>NC_056737.1:10424645-10439645 GCF_019279795.1 Protopterus annectens
AATTCAGAAGCTGCTGAAAGTACTCCTTCCATCTGCTTTTGATGTCCTCTGGACTAGTGAGCAGGTTGTTACTGGCATCCCTTATATGAAGGGTGTCTTATCGTCTTTGTCTTTCTGGCTTTCCCTTGCTGCCTGATGGTTTGTTTGTGCTATCTGCCGAGTCACTTTCCAGAAGCTGGTTGAGTGCCTCTGATGCCGTGTGCTTTGCTATTATAATTGCTCTCTTAGCCTGTGCTAGCCAATCAGTAATCCTTGGTCTCTTCTGTCTGCACTACTTCTCTTTTTTGTTGACTTCCTGGACTTCTGCATTCCACCACCAGCTTTCCTTATGCATCTTATTTCCATACCTGGCTCAGTCACATATCTGCTCTATATTCCTCACACATGATGCTTTCTTGGGTGCTGAAGCCCTAAGTATTTCCTTGAACTCTTGTGCTTTCTCACCAGTCAAATTACAGGCCAGGTAATTTGTATAATATCTGACCTTAGAGCCTTTTCTGACCACTGTTTGTAGCTGATTGTGGTAACCAGTGGTTTATGCTGTGGGCTGACTGTTTTACTGGGGATAACTTTGCAGTCACTGATAATGACCCAATGCCTTTTCCTTTCCTTACTAGGAGGACATTTACCCATGTTGCATATTGGCCACTCTTGTATGGCATCTTGTGACTGTCTTGGTGAACCATGTTTTGGCCACTGTCAAGCCATTTACCAGACAGAAGTCTAGAATGGCTTCTTATTCTTTATTCCTGCTGCCCCACCCATGTGGACCTAGGCTTTCCTCATATCCTGTTCTGTCTGACCTAGTATGTGCATTCAGGTCACCCATTATCAACACCAATTCATGTTGTCCTGCTTTATCTAGTAGGTCTTGCAACTGCTGCCTGAATGCACTGTCTTCCTCCATATCACAGTCCTGCTGTGGGCATACGTTGAGATACTGCCCTTTCCTTACACTGCAGTTAGATTGCCATGTCATTGATTCTGATGACATCCTTCACCCTCCTTTACCACATTTCCCGCACCATTTCTAGTTTTTTTCACCCTGCAGAGTAGTTGACTCTGGATACTAAGCCAAGTGGCTTTGCTACACTGCCTTTCCATCTCCTGGATACAGATGATCTCCAAACTCCTCCTTTTCCTTACTGTCATCCACGTCTAAGCTGTGTCCTGTCAGTGAATGTATATTTATGATTGGCAGGTTGATTTGTTTTATGTACAGCTTTTATTCAATGAGCTAACTTAGGTAATCCAAGCTGGGCAACTGGACATCAGCTAGCCAGTAGCTTCTTGACCCAGGGCTGCTGGGCACACACTGGCCACTAGGGGCACATAGACCTCCCTTCCATTATTGGCACGAGTTCCTGGCATAGGTCTGACAGTGCCAGATCCTTATCCACTTATCACTGGCAAATACCCATGCCCATTTTTGGCGACTTTAATCAATGCGACCAAATTGCTTACAGACAATTTTAAAACCATCTAGTGGTTACTTGTGACACTCTTCCCCTGATGGGCACTAGCTAGAGTCTGTGCTACTGCACATTTCCATTCTTGGATGACTTTGAGGTATAAACACCCAGCATCTTTTTGTGAGATGATGAGGTGGAAGGAACCCCTCAGAGATTCATGGAGAACATGCAGACTCCCTATGTATATTGGCAGGAGGTCAGAGTAAAACCTTGTGTATGGGATGTGAAGACCTTAACCATTATGCCAGCTGTGCCTTCCCAAATATGTATTCTCTGCATGTGTGTATGTGTGTGTGTGTGTGTGTGTGTGTATATATATATATATATATATATATATATATATAAATATATATATATACATATATATATCTATATATATAATATGTGTGTATGTATATATATATATATATATATATATATATATATATATGTATATCTAAAATAAAAACACTTAATGGCAATTATCTGCATGTCTTCCTTCTTATAAAATGCAATATGAGGAAGGATGCTGGGCTTGCAGCATTAGGACAACAGTAAGGTGAAACATGCTAATAAGTAACAAAATTCATCTTGTGCCATTATTATGTGTTTATTACATTTGATAACAAGAAATGCCCAAGTGGAAGATCCACTTTCTTTGGCAGTCCAGAGAGAGAAAAGCTTTAAATTGTTGAAAAAAAATACTGTCGAACAGTTTACTGAAGATGGTCATGTATAATATACATAAGGAACATCTTGTATATATATTTGGTCTACAAGTGACTTCCAGTACCCCTGGTAGTGTTCTTCCTTATTTAAAACCTTCAGAGCAAGTGCAGAATCTATTTTACTTTCAGCAGAAAAATCTTCTAGAGTAAGCTTTCTTCTTCAGAAGCTCTAATTCAAATTACCCAAAACAATGCCTTTAAATTTTGTTAAGATTTTATAAAACATCAACAAATGTTTAAGCAAACTTCACTTTAGCTGTGCTTTACATCAACAGGCTATGCACAGACTAAACATTTTCTATTTCCATTACCTTTTTAACTGTTGAGCCATGTTCTAGAATCCTGATTAACAGGCTGGCTCAGGTTGCACTGTCGGAAGTGACAGGTAGTCACCACAGGTTTTTGCTTATGGGAGCACAGGTCACTTACATTTTAATAGCTCAGGTGATATGTCTCCATCCAGTAACCCCCATATCCTCACAGTAAATGTTATTAGTTCAAAATAATGCTTTCTCAGTAATATAACTTACTTTCTTAGACTGACTCTATAATATGTTGTGCTGAAAGGCATGGGATGCTTTTTTCAGTGCTTTTATACCACAAAGCTAATTTTGTGTTTCTCTGTCAAAACCTTTTTAGTTTAAAACATGTTTGTCCTTGGCCCCTTAATTTTGTTGCATTTTTCAGCACAATGTTTTTTTTTCCAGCATGTTGTTCTCAGGTCTGGAACCGGCCTTGCTTCTGTGGAGGCCTTTTGTAAACTGTTGTGAATTTTAGTACTATTTTTTGTTTTGCATTGTGTAATATTGTTTGTTGAGTACTAGTTTACTGCTTGATCTTTCTATTATAACATCAGAGTTTTTCTTCCCAGGCTTGTGCTAAAATGGGATGTTCTTCGTGTTTCAATGTTGCAGTCATTACATTTGGGTTATTTTCCTGCAGGTAGCCTTAAGCCGGCCTGATTATCAAAGTCTTGGGTCCTGCATTGGATGCTATTTCTTCTTCCATGACGTCAGGTAGTCAGGGGTGTAAAGCATGCAGCTGACGCCATTACATCAGTCTTTCTTGCCGTGCGGTGCCCAAAGCAGAAGCAGTTCGCAAGTGCCGGTCGGCCGACTCCTGAAATTTTTGTTTTCGAGTTTCAGAACCTTTTTGTTGCTCTAAACCGAAGTCAGTAAAAGTTAACAATTGTATTACCTGTGAAAAGCAAATACCTCATATTTTTAATTCGTACTGCATTCCTTGACTAGGCCCAGACCACGATGTCACTCACTGTCGGTTTTGTGCCTTATTCAATCCTCGAACTATTCGTCGTCGGTCCATTTTTGCAGCAAACCATTTCGGTACTCTGTTTAATTATCCAGAAATGGCTTGGGTTAGCCACCTGACTTCCGACATTCCGAAAAAACGTAAAGATAAAGATAGAGACAGATCACATAGGTCCAAAGCTGCCAATGATGCTTCAGTTAATCTAGTTACCAGTTCGCCGGTACTCAGTGAGGCCCTTTCGCAGCCCCTGATACCCACTACTTCAGATTCGCAGGCCTCTACTGAGACCCATTTGGAGTCCGGTATGCCGCGAGATGCTTCTTCGACTATGGAACCTGCGGATGTCTCTACCTTTGATGGGTCCGGAGCCACTGTGCAGGCACTGGCTTCTGAGGGTGTATTCAGGCCTATGGACTTTCATTTCAAACCAACACCATCTTCTTCTTCAAGGCCTAAAACTCGACCCACGCCTAGAAAACCGACATCCAAAGCCTTCTCCCTCTAAGAGACCTGGAACTGATTTTCCTTCTGATACTTCTGATCAGGATTCTGATATTTCTGTTTCTTCTGATGAAAAGGATTTGCCCTTATTTACCTATGTGGACTCTGATGAAGAGGACTCCATACCCTCTGCTTCCCCTCCAGAAGACTTCTCTTTTGGTGAAACCTTGCACACTCTTAGGGAGCATTTCCGCTGGGAAAGCCAGGATCACTCTGACTCCAAAAAGAGGCTTAGGGAATTCTTACTCCTACTTCAACACAGGCCTTTAGGTATCCCTCCTGTACTGGACATTGTAGATGATGCCTTCTTGAAATCTAGCCTGGCCCCAGACATTTTAACTCCGGCTCCCAGAAAACCTGACTGGTATTACAGAGTACCTGACTCTCACAAGTTCCTCTTTAAGAATCCCATTGCGGATCCAGAGACCATTTCACAGGGACCCAAAGACATTAAGGCTACTACTACCAAAAACCCTACCCCCTCTGATCGAGATTGCAGGGCCCTGGACAGATGGGGTAAAAGGCATACACTTCTGTTACTTTGGCCATTAGGGCCTTAAACTGCCAGTTTCATATGTTAAGGTATCAGCAGCATATTATTGGATTACTTAAACAGAAAATTATGTTGATTCCCTACTGTGCTGAAAATAAAGAATTACAGGATTTATTGCATTCTGCTGAACAAGTTGGTAAACATACTTTGCAATGTGGTTTTGACTCTTTAGCAGCATCTTGCAGGGCTGCTGTCATTGGGTCTGTTCTTAGAAGGCATGCGTGGCTTAAGGAGCAAAATTTGCCAGATCATGTTAAAGCTAAATTACTGGATGCTCCCTTAAACCAGGGCCGCTGGTTTGGCAACAAAGCAGAAGAAGTACTTAAAAGGATGGAGGAAAAAGCTAAATCTATGCAAACTGTTAAAGATTTCCTGCAAGTAGAGCCTTCCAGATCTAGTAGACATTGGCCTTCTAAGAATTGGTCCTTTCCTGCCTCTTCCAGGCCTTCTCTGTCCAAACACAGGAAGAGCAGACCACCTAGGCTACAGTCTCAAGGTACTCACAGACCTAAGCAGGGGGGGGCTCCCACTTCCAGACACCCCCCTATGGTAAACTGTCACAATGACTTAACCTTAAACCTTCCAAGCTCAACTGTCTGCCCTCGTAGGGGGAAAAATCGCCCTGCATGCAAAAAACTGGGAACTCATTACCCAAGACAAATGGGTTTTAAATATAGTTTTCCAAGGATACAGATTTCACTTCCACTCCTTACCAACCCCAAACGGTTGGCTAGACCTACCCCCAAATCAGTGGGCAGAGGCTCAACAGCAGGTTCTCTCTCTTCTAAGTATCAGAGCTATTCAACCTGTCCCAGCAGAAGAATGAGGACATGGGTTTTACGCAAGACTTTCCTGGTACCCAGAAAAGACCACTCCTGGCGTCCTATCCTAGACCTGCCTAGTCTAAACACATTTTTGGTAATCCCAAAATTCAGAATGCTAACTCTTCATCAGCTGCTTCCCATGCTAGGCAAAAATGCCTGGTTGGCAACATTGGACTTAAAGGAAGCTTACCTGCACATCCCAATAAGGGAATCAGTTCTCTGCACTGCCCTTTGGCTTATCTACTGCGCCCACGGTATTTGCAAAGTGCCTAGCTCCAGTCATTGCATTTTGCAGGCAAAGAAATATTCAGATATACCCATATCTGGACGATTGTCTAATTCAGGCAGAAAGCCAGGACATACTATTAAATCATCTGGCATTTGTAAAGAAACTGCTAACCTCACTGGGGTACACCATAAACGAAAAGAAATCTCACCTAGTACCCTGCCAACAAATTGTATTCCTGGGAGCAAGCTTGAACACAACTTCTCAGTTGGCCTACCTCACCTCAGAGAAACAAGTTTATTTAACAGCCTACTTCAAACTACTGGCCACAAAACCCCAGCTATCTGCAAAGAAAATACTGCAAGCCCTGGGGTTCATGGCCTCTTGCATCCTACTAATTCCGTATGCAAGACTGCATATGAGGAAACTACAGTGGGATCTAAAAAGCCTATGGTGTCAACATTCTCAGGACCTGGAATCAGTGATCCGTATCATTCCATGTATAAAGACAGAGTTCCTTTGGTGGGCAGAGGCCTGCTACCACAACAAGGGACTGCTATTCACTCTACCCCCTGCCGCCCAAACCCTAACAACAGACGCATCAGACTATGCATGGGGGGGCTCACTTGGCAGGGCAGTGCATTCAGGGCAAATGGAACCAGAGTCAAATGCACCTGCATATCAATCAAAAAGAAATGTTAGCTGTACAGAATTCTCTGACAGCCTTCAACCATATTCTTCCAGGACAATTATTGGTAAAGACGGACAACACCGCTGTTATGTGGTACATAAACAAGCAGGGGGGAACTTACTCGTACCCTCTCTGCAGACTAGCCATGGCTCTGTGGAATACAACCTTGAGCTACTAAGTGCACCTACAAGCTCAATAACTGCCAGGCAAGCTAAATTCACTGGCAAACGACCTAAGCAGAAATCTCATGGCCCACATGAGTGGAAACTGGAACCAAAGATATTCAACACTTTGAGAAACAAATGAGGGAGCCCAGGGATAGACCTGTTTGCCTCCCCTTAGAACTACCAATTGGACAAATTCTGCACAAGGAATTCCCACAGACAAGCTTGGAAAGTGGATGCCCTGTCCTTCACCTGGGAAAGCCTCTCAGTTTATGCTTTTCCCCCTCTGGCCTCTCCTCTTGAAAGTTCTGCTAAAGATCAAACAGGACAAACCAAGGACAGTTCTGATTGCACCGGACTGGCCACACCAACACTGGGTACCCCCTCTTGTGCAGTGTGTCACTGCTGGCACCATGGCACCTGCCTCATAACCCTTCCCTGCTGTCCCAACAGAAGGGCCAGATACTGCACCCTCAGCTTCAAACCTGAACCTTGCAGCCTGGCTAATTACCTGAGCTCTCCAATACCCTTCCTCAGTAAGCAAGTGCTGGATGTCATTCTGGAAGCAAGGAGGCCTAGTACTAGAAAATCCTATGCTGAAAAGTGGAAAAGATACTATTCCTGGAGCCAGACTCAGGGGATGGGCACAACAGTGCCCAGCTTACTGCATATTCTTCAATACTTAACAGAGATGCTCCACAAGGATCTTTCCTTCTCATCTATTAAAATTCATGCCTCAGCCATTTCATCACATTACAGTACTGAGCCACCCCTCTTCTCTCACCCCCTGCTGAAGCAAATCCTCAGAGGGGCCAAAAATTTAAGACCACCCAGGAGAGCCCCTACTCCAGCTTGGGACCCTAACCTTGTATTGGAAAAGCTCACTCTACCTCCTTTTGAGCCAGCAACAACTGCAGAGTTGAAATTCCTTTCTTGGAAAAGCTTTCCTTCTAGCCATCACGTCAGCAGGTAGAGTGTCTGAATTACAGGCCCTCATGGCAGTGGAGCCCTTCATCATCTTCCATGCAGACAGGGTGTCCCTCAGGACTAATCCTTCCTTTATGCCCAAGGTGGTATCCAGTGTGGCCCTTAATCAGTCCATTAATTTGCCAACCTTCTTTTCTAATCCACAGAACAAAGGAGAATGAATACTACACTCTTTGGACGTGCACAGACAACTTAGGCTTAGTCCTGTCCAAATAAAATCTATCAGGAAAACTGAACAGCTGCTAGTTGCCTTTGCTGCAGGGGCAGAGGGGAAGGCCATTTCAAAGCAAACCATTTCTAAGTGGATAGGCCATTGCATTCATTTCTGCTATAAGCACCATGGAAAACCTACCCCACAGGGGATAAAATCACATTCCACCAGGGCTGCATCTACTTCAACAGACTTTCTCAGAGGTGTTCCTACCAGGGACAACCTAGAAACTGCTACCTGGAGCTCTGTACATACCTTCACCAAGCATTACCACTTACCTTTTTTTCTAAATCCAGAGCTGGTTTTGCCAATGCAGTCTTGCAGGGCTTAATAGCTGGTCCTAATGCTCTCTATCTGCTTCCTCCCATCCTTAGCTTTGGGAATCTTCCTAAATGTAATGACTGCAACAGTGAAACACAAAGAACATAGTACAGTTGTGTACACTTACCATAAATGTAGATGTTCACTTGTATTCACTGTTGCAGTCCTGGTTACTCTCCCTTCCAGTCCTCTGACATCTATTGGCTGTACCTTTCTTCTTGTTTACTGTATTTAAGCTTTCTGGTATATTTGCTTTTTGTCGGAGGTGTAACCTTGTATGTAATTGCTTCCCATTATGGGGCCACCTGACATCTGGGGCAGGAAAAACTGATGTAATGGCATCGGCTGTATGCTTTATACCCCTGACTACCTGACGTCATGGAAGAAGAGACAGCATCTGATGCAGAACCCAAGACTTTGATAATCAGGCCAGCTGAGGGCTACCTGCAGGCAGGTAACCCAAATGTAATGACTGCACCAATGAATACATTCGAACATCTACATTTATGGTTTGTGTACACAACTGTACTTTTTGTGCCCAATCAGACTTACCTGCTTAACAATTGCAAAATATAAATGAATTCAGTTTTCTTTCTAGCTTGATGTTGTTGACTCATTTATAAGCCTGATTTGCTGTGACTATTGACTGAATGGTTGCCTCAGCCTTTGTCATTGTTGCTGTCACACTGGTGATTGGCATTTATACTGCTGCATTCTTTGCTGTCATTTGCTGGGATGCAATGTTTCATTTGTAGCCACACTTTCCTGCTTCATCATTACTTCTTACTGCCCCCCAAAACTGTGTGCACTTCACATTTCTGCCACCCGTCTAGGGCATCAGTGTATTGTTGCTTTATAAGTGCATGTTGTCTTAATTCATTTGTTAGCAGGGTAGGTTGGCTGGTCAGGGAAGCCTTTCCAGCCATGACCTGAACAAGTGCTAGAACTGGTATGTTTGACAGGGAAATTATTTATCTTGGATAATAAAGATTTTAATCTTTAAAGCAGTGTGGTGTATGACTAACTTTTGAATAGGTGTTGTGAGGATGACAGCTCCTCCTTACAGATGGCGTTGAGTTCTACATTTTAGAAGTCCAAAGTGAAAAGTCTTTGATATAGCATTGCAGTAATTAAGGTTGAGCCTGGGGCATTTGGGGTGAAGGTAGAAGCATCATATACTGCAGGTAACAGGCTTAGTTTTTAACAAGGACACAGTAGTATGGCATTGTTTCAAGACATATTATTTTATAGGTCACTGAGCACAAAGCCAATGTTACCCTTTGACTGATTAGAAGTATTTTAGCCTTTTGGAGTGTAAGATAGTAGCATGTTCTGTGACTGTTGCTCTTTAGCCCCACCGTTTTTCTTTCTCAGAAGCAGGGTGTCCTAGTTGCACCTGAGCCAGAGTCAGCAAGAAAGAGATATTCAGATAGCCTTGGAGTAGTTTGTGTCCCTGATGATGATTATGTATGTGTCCAGCTGTCTTGAGAGGTTGTGCTCACCCCAATGGCCCTAGACTGGGGCAGGCCTTGTTTTAAGACAGACTCTAATTGCCCCCATACAGGGGACTACTCAGAGCTTTTCCCCCATTGACTTTTGAGGGGCATTTGTTTCTCTTCAGTACCTAACTGCAGTCCGTTGTGGCTGACATGAGCATCTGCATCACTGACCCTCCTATACCCACCTAGGACAGATGCATGCTCCCCACCCATACATCGCAAGGACTGCTTCTGAGCTCTATAAACACATTGGCATGACAGCACATGTGACCACCAGGAAAACAGTAGTTCCTCCTCCAAGAGTGGAAAAGCTATATGCTGCTCGTTTCCTGTCCTCCTCACTTAGCTGTTCTAGCACCAAAGCTGGTACTTCAATTCTGGTCAGCTAAAGCTTGGTGAAAACTTCAACCCTTTGGGTCACAGAGCTGAGTGGGGTGATGCAGTTGTGAGGAACGTATCATGAGTCTTGGACTTCATTAGTACCACCTGCAGCATAGGAAAGTTTCAAAAGGATCCAGCAGATTGTAAGCCATATTCCAGGATTTGTATTGAAGGCTTTCTCATCATTCACATGCAGACCTGATCCATCAGCCTTTTGATAGTTAAGACTGTATGATCATGCGGCCTAAAAGGGTAAGAATGATTGGCAACTTTTAATTTTTGTGCTGGAGATCGTGCCTGCAATGTGGGAGCTTGACAGTGAGGGAACCAAGCAGTAACATGTCTGTAGCTTGTTAGCCTTCCTTGATGAAGTGCATTGGAGCTTGAAAAAGGGTCTGTCAAGAAGGTAAACTTCCTGATGGTTTTGATAGTTATCCGAGAACAGTGTCCTGAGATGAGCTGAATCCTGTAATGGGGACTGTGTACTCTTGGGTATGAGAAGACTGATGTATATCTCTCCTTGCTTCCCAGTTATGGCCGGTAGTGATTTTGTAATTGAACCTAAGGTGCTTCAGAACATCAGTACATTTCATGGTGTCTTCAAAAATGTAGTGCCTCACCCGTTATGGAAACAGAAATGAGTTAACTTCTTAAGGGGGTCAGAGGAGCAAACCAGCTTCTTCTATATCTTGGTGAAGCCAAAACCCCTGTTTTAATTTTCTAATTACTATTAGCGTATAAGATAGGTGCCACCCCAAAAACTGTAGAAATCCATTTGCATCTCCTTTTCAGTTCTCCCCATTGAAGAACCATAGTTTTGCAAGACAAGGTCATCTGCATATAGCATTAAGAGAGCATTTAGCAGGAACAATGAATCTGGCCTCCGAACTGAACCCCAGGGGTCTTCACCTTTATAAGTTTAAACACTGTAGTACATTATTTCCTGAAGTTTTCTAACAGAGCAGCACTTGCTTCTTTTTGCAGAAACCCTTTGAAGTTATTTCTCCTGTACTGTAACTTGAAGGTCATAGCCTCCTTCCATCTCTTTCTTAGGCAGTTCTTTTACAGATAATTCGTTGTCCTGTTATCTTGAGTTTCTGATATAATTTTGTTTAGATTGATTGACTCACTTACTAAGTACTTGGACTTAAATTTATATTTCTGCAGCACTGGGCAAACATTTATTCAAGGCTTCTGAATAGAAATGAAAGCATCTCTTACATTAGCTGATGTAAGGCTTTCTAGAATCAAAAGTTTCCAGTATTTCTGTTTATGGTGGTCTTCATGCTGCCAGAACTGGATACATTTTTCTTACATTTTAGTTGTAAGGTCCTTAATTGACATTTTTGAACTGGGCAACTTGAATAAAATACTCCATGTTGTTAACCTGGAGCTTGTTTCTCTGGGCCTCTGCTGAAAATGGGCTTCCAACCTATCGGACTTTCCCAGTAATCAAATACCAGTAGATAAACAAACCTCCAGCACTTATGAATTGTTTACATTTATGCAGCTTTTAGCAGTGAGAGTCTTTAAAGTAGCAGTAGCGGTAGTTTTGGCCTGAAAGTTTAACTAAAGAAGTTTAGTATTAGTTTATTTTCAGTATAAAGTTGGTAAATAGGAGATGCAGTTTAACTTGAATGTATATTCCTAGCTTCCTCTACGCTACATTCTGGAATCTTTACTTTTTGCTGCATCACTCTTTATTCAGCAGTGGCAAACGAGTATTAGATTTTTTCAAGGACTTAGGGCGTTTTAAGAGTTGTGGAAGTAATGACGCAAGGTTGATGTAAACAAAACAGCCATTACAGAGTATATTTTTTCTAAATATTCACAAGTAAGAATTTGCTGGAGCTGTATTGAATGACATTTGGGCATTTATTGGCTTTGTTTTACCTTGCATAGCAATCCTGAATGAAAGCACCCTGTCAAATGTTGGTAAGACCCTTGTGCAACATCTTGGGTATTAATTAGACAGAGTCGCTGGCTTTCTTAAATATGCAGTTGACCTTTGAAAGGAGGCAGCATAGCGTGGTAGTTAATGAACTGATCTGTACAACTGGAAGCCTGAGAAAGAATCCCATTAGATACTGCACGATAGTAACCAAATCACTAAGCTGGTCTCCTGGTTCATCCTGATACAAGGCCCTATAGTTATGGCCTACGTGCACAAGATTAATGGTCATGTTTTGCTGTACTGTATGAATTAAAAATAATAATACTAAAAGCTGCCTTTTTTTACAAGAGCCAAGTCCCACATATGCATCTTTGCAGTTCTATTATTTATGTTATGTTGGCATTTATTTGATTGAATTACTATTATTTTTAACTTGATTAGTAATATTTATTTGGGTTTAAGTGAAAGTAGTAAATGTTTTTTCATTTCTTTTATTCTGTGGCTTGTAATATATATATAAAATGTCTGTGTGTGTATATATATATATATATATATATATATATATATATATATATATATATATTTGTGTGTGTGTGTATGTATGATATATAGATATATATATATATATATATATATATATATATATATATATATATATATATATTTATGGGGTCTACTTCTGCAAACCAAATTTACACACCGAACAGTAAATCAGTGAGACAAATCTGCCGAAACTAGAGTTTAATGAAACTACAAACTAGCGAACTACGGAACACCGAACAAGGAACTTTGAACACGTTTCTGAACTTTAGCTTTTCCCCACCATAGTGCGATCTCAGAGTTGGTATATAAAATGTGTAGAGTTTCTGTAGAGATGTTTAATATCCGGCGTTCAGTGTGTTTGTCATTCAGTAGTCTGTAGTTTTGGCAGATTCGCATCACTGATTTACATTTTGGTATAGTGTAATTTCGGTCTGCAGAAGTAGACCCATATTCATACATATGTATACACAGATATTTATGCATACATATATGTGTGTGTGTGTATGTTTATATATATATTTTTATTTTATTTTTATTTATTTTACATTTGTTAACCGGGCTAGTCTAACTGGATATATTTCCATTTCAGTAGAGGCCCGGGGAGAAAAGCTCCAGTAGTAGCAAATAGAAATTAAAATCAATGTTGTTACACAGCAAATGAAAGGATTACAATACAAAATACAAGTAATAATAAAATAGAATAGGTATTTACACTAGAAAAAGTGACACTAAGTATAGGATAAATTATTATACAGTATGATTCATGAGGAATTTCAGTACATCAAGCAGGATAAGAATGCACACAATATGTTGATTTGAGTTCACCAGTTACAGTTCTGCTTCCAAGGAGTAAGCAGTAAAGTTTTGGTAAATTTAGTGGGAAGAGGAAATATCAGTAGTGAAAACAGAAGATTAGTCCGGGTTGCTGCAGGGGCATAACCAGTGTGTGTTGAGGCGTCTTTTGAGGTTTTGTTTAAAAAGAGGCAAAGAAGAAAGTAAAGTTAGTTCATTGGGCAGTAGGTTCCAGTTTTTTCCCCGCTGTGTTAGAAAACAGGGAATCTCCAGCTTATGCTAGCTAGAAGTTTGCTAGAAGAGCGTAGTGAATTTAGATTTTTGTAAGGGATTATGAAATTGGAGAGTATAGGAGTCCTGTTAGGTTGGTAAAATATCTTGTGGGCAATGGTGAGTTGGGAGAATATCAGATGGTTTTGAAGTTCAAAGCAGCCTAGCTGCAGAAGATTCAGACAGTGGTGAGTTCTAAAGGGATTGCCAGTGGCAAATCTGGCGATGTTATTATAGGAATTAGCTAGTTTGATAAGATTATTTTTCTTTAGGTTAGTAAATATGGGTGAGGCGTACAGAAGAGTTGAGATTAAATGGGAGTGAGCAATCTTGGTTCTGGCTGTCGGAGTTAGGAAATATTTGATTCTATATAAGGAGCCTATTTTTTGTTGACAGTTTTTATGGTGTTGTTTATATGGCTATCAAAATTAAGGTTATTGTCAATAGTAATTCTTAACAATTTAGTGGTAGAGTCGGGGGATATAATAGTGCCATTATTGGAAATTACTGAGAATCTATGGGGGAGGACTTACTGGTACCTGGGTGTAAAGAGAAGGAGCTTAGTTTTTTTTAGCATTGAGAAGGAGGCAATGTTTTGAGAACCATGTTTCTACTTAGTGGTTGCCTATCAAGAGATTATCAGATTTGTATTGATATGCTGCAGGTATTTGTTAAAGGTTAGTGGCACTTTCTGGCCAGTATTTTTATAAAAAATGCAAGGAGGGTCCTCTTCTCATTCTAGTTTTCAGAGGAAAAAAGGCACTTATTTGTAAGGCAGTTTCCTGTACACAGTACTGTGCTGAAAGCTACAAATTGTATTACATTAGCTTAACTTGCTGTAAGCCTCTTTGCCTTTGTCAGAAGGGAGTTACTTCTTGTCACCTGTTTGGGGAGTTACTTATGTATTCTACACAGACTAGCTTCGCTGGGAATTTGGTTCTACCAGCTGAGATTGGTGAAACCAAAGGAGACTGTGTTCTGCTGAGTTATATTAGCCTGACTAGCTGTATGTCTTCCTAACTTCTTGCAACCTTTATTTGTTTTGGGGAGATGCTAAATTATTCAATTCAGACTAGGATCACTGAAATTAAGTATAACAGCTGAGATTTGAGGGACCATAGGAGCTTTTATGTCCAAGATTCTGCTGCCATCTAGTGGCCAAAATAGGGAACTACACTGATTCACCCTAGTTAGGAATTAAGGATGTATATTAAAAAAATGAGGTGAAACAGCCTGGGGGAAGTACCGCGGGTGTGCTGGCCTTTAACAATGGGTTTAAAAAAGACATTCACTGAGAAATACACCAAAATCACTTAATTGTAGGCTATCACCTACACTGTGAGCTTGAAGGAAGCACGTCTTGTTAGTCCAAATATGGTTCATAGGTTTATACTAGGCTATCTGCCCTAGGGCATTTATAAGCCTAGCCAGAGTGTGTTTGGCTTTCGCCACCCATTTTAAATTAATTTTGCTATGCCCTTTTTCAAGGTTAGTATACTGTGCCTCTGTCTAACAGTGACACAGAAGTGATACCCGGGGTAAACCTACGATCTCCCATCCACTCATCAAGATTCTTCTTGAAGAGAGTCAATGAGGGACTCTGCCTAACCTGGACTGGGATTTTATTCCAGAGTGAAGGGAGCCTCTGGGTTATGAATCTGTCCCTCCAGCATGTCCTATTTATTTCAGTGCTGA
>NC_056737.1:10444645-10449645 GCF_019279795.1 Protopterus annectens
CTCTGGCTGACTAAGTTGGCAGATGACTTCAAGCTAGAATCAGTCATTGAATCCCCAAATGACTCAGCCGTCTTGCAGGAAGGTTTTCCCCAAATGAGTAACTGGTGCCAAAATCATGGTCAAACTAAATGCCAAAAATGCATTATTGTATTATTTAGGAAGTCACCTTCCCCAAGGAACTATCACACAGACAATACACCTCTTAACAGTTGACCCAGTTGTTCAGGATTTGGGAGCTTATGTGGACAGTGACTTAACTTTTGGCCAACATGTGTCTGTTGTAAGAAAGCCCTGTGTTGCACAGCTTATAAGCAAGGGGACTGTGTCTAAATCTAGAGATGTCATTGCCCCTCTTAACTCAGCCCTCATTACGCCAGTCATTGAATGTAATGCCCCCCTTTACCATGCATCTGTCCAGAAACATGCATTAATTGGAACACCCACAGAAGTACCATATTAAAAGGATACAAGGCCTAAAACATGTCCTACATGGACCAACTCAAAGCCCGTCACTCTGTATCTCAGACTGCTAAGAAATTACTTTTGTCTGTCATACAAGGCATTCTCCAACCCAGTAGTGTTGGATTTACTGCACATCAGCAAGTCAAACAAACAGAAATTCTCGGTCTACAGATTGAAACCTCCTTCTGCAATACCTACAGAATGATTTGGAGGGAGAGGTTTATCTCTCTGAGGATACTGATGCTGTGTGACAGACTGTCCATCGACATAAAACAAAATTCATCCATGTCCATATTCAGGCACAACTTAGATATGTGGAGGGGAAACAGAAAACTTACCCCAGACTGCCCCTGTACTGCTAATGGACAGAGGCAACTCCTTAGTACTTTATCCCATGCATGGGTCCCCTCAGGTTATCTATGGATATGATCCCAGTTATTCTCCTTAGGGGTAATATTTAATTATTGACCATGGAATAAGTAAGGCCACTCTATAACCAAATGGGATAGGTTATTTTGAACACAAAAAGGGAAGTTGTCTAAGCTTAAAATGGCCGACAAGAGCAGCTAGCCTAGTGCTTACCTGTGAACCTATATGTTTTAATGTAGTGTTTCCTGTTGTAGTCTTGTTGTTGTACTGTGTTTTGATGAAATGAGAATTACAGACCTGTTTTCATCATCTGCTGTTTCCCTAAAAACTGCCTGTTGAAGTTCCTGAGACTGTGCAACTGTGAGAGTAAGAAAGGTTAGGCCTGATTTAGTATCATTAGAGATGTGTGGGAGTGGTGCTGCGGTAGCATTGTCACCTCACAGTAAGACGCTGTCTGGTTCGATTCTCAGCTAGAGCATCTTCTGCATGGAGACATGCGTGAATGGGCATACCTTCATTGAAGGTTGTACGTCAGGCCTGGTAAGCTGGTACATAAAAATCAACTGACAATCATTAGCGGACCGGAGTTCCGCTGTGGCGACCCCTAACTGGGAAAAGCCGAAAGACACAAACAAAGAGATGTGTGGGAGTAGGTGATAAAGGAGAAGTGTCTTTCCTCCACTGCAGAAATGTTTTTGGTCCAGTCAGCAATGTGCATTTCCAAGTATTTGTTTTTGATGGTTATAGATTTAGTTAATGTGGTTTTGTTAAATAGCTGTTTGCCTGTTTTCTGTATATCTAGACTGTTTCCCTTACCTTTACCATTGAGACAGGATGTGATTTTTGCAAGTGTTTCTTCGGTACGTTCATATTATTGCAACCACATTCAGAGCAGGAGAAGTGGCTCATTTGCAAGCCCTTCTCCTGCTGAAAACTTTTGTCAAACTTACTTGGAATTGTGGCACCTACTCCTTTATAAATGTGAAGTACATATTTACTTCCCTGTGTAAGACTACTGTATTGTAAAAACTATCTGTACAAGGTATGAAAGTGAAAATTGTCCAAATGTGGATCGGTGAAGCTTGCCTTTCATTCATCTGCTACTGTTCGACCCACAATTGCACAGCATCAAAAACTGTAAGACCTGCTGGTGATGGCCACCGGTAATGTTACATGCTACTTTTTTTTTTGTATAATTGGAAATTGTACTTTTTTTTGGAAAGGGCACTCGTCGTGTGTTTACAGTGGGTCTGCACATGTAAGTCAAGTACCTGTGTTGCTTTGTGTCTCATTGTTCCTCCTTAGTTACCAGCAGTTACAAGCTGCTACTGAAATATTTTAGGGAGACAACCAGCTGTGTGTTTGTACTTAGTGCCTGAGTTGGAGGAATTAGTAAAACGGTAGGTCTAGAAACAAGGTTTTCCTTACTAAAAGGGCCTGCTTACTCATTTCTGAGTATTACCTTCCGTGACAGTTGAAAATTGTTGGTAAAGGATGCTACCCAGGGAGAGGCATTTTTCCATTCTCTCTCTTCTGGGCTCATAAGCATTGTCTCTGAAAACTAGTTAGGAGTTTACACACCCCTTCTAAGGTGTAACAGTAATGATTTCACAAAAACATTGCACATTTTCCCAGGCTGGCATTGTGGTTGTGATAATATGCAAGTACCATTTTTTCTAGCCCTTGCTAGATTGCAGCTGTCAAGGAACGTTAACCTTCCACCTTGAATTAGATAGCTGCTTCACTGTTTTTGATTTTTGTCCCCTTTCTAGTGGAAGCAAGTCTTGAACTCTCAAAACCTTGTTCATCCAGTCTTAAATGGTAACAAACTCTGGATTTCACCTGTTGATGACCCTGTGCACTGATTGGTTCCTTTTCCAAACCCAGTGAAGGATAACTGTCATTTGATTCTTAGTTCTGCACTTCCTTGCTTATCCTGTGTCAAACAACTTTTTCTGTGATGTGCATTAGACAGAGTAACTGCCAAGCTTTTGGGATTGGCTTAGGGTGTGTGGCTTAACTTATAATTTACAGTTACAAAACTTCTTTGTGAAGAACCATTTTGTGCATTTTCATTTAAAGTGTCTGTGATAGTATACGTAGACCATCCTTTAAGTTTAATGCAGATTTGTATTACAAAAAAAGTGGGAACATAGCTCTATGGCATAGCAGGATAAGGTCCTGATTACAGCCTAAACGACTACAGTTCAAATAGTGGTTTGTGTGCTGAAGTGCAAGGTGTGGGTGAGAGAGTGAGTAGCTGATGTCAGTTTTCCCTTCATTGGAAGAGAGGTGGCTTTTCTTCAATTGGTCCCAAGCAAGTGGAGACTTGGACGACACCAGAAATGGCCAAGCCAGGAACATGGTTTTGTTCGTCATGCTGCTGACATTAGCCTTAGTGAGTAGATGGAAGCATACCAGAAGGGTTTAGGACAACTTAAGGTGATGCACATATACTCATGTCAGCCACCAGGGAAAGTGTTAGGGCCTCTGTTAGAAACACTGTCATTGTCAAGATACTGGCAAGAGCACAGACCCATCTCCATGGTTGTCTGTATGATGTATCTTATATCTGGCAGATATCCTCACACTGGTGACATCCCAGTGATAGAGGAAGGGATAAGCTTAAGAACAATAGGAGGAGCAGAGCTGTAACAAAGTAAGGCAAAGGGGGCAGCTGCCCTGAGGGCAAGCTGGTGCTGATGGTGTTGGAGTGCAGTAGCAGTATTGATTTACGGTAGCACAATGATATTGCTGCTTCATAAATGAATGCTGATATTGAATTTGCAGTCACAGCGTAAGTGCTAAGTGTGTTGTGATTTAACTGTAGCAGTCTGCTTGTAACATTTATAGTAAACATTTGTAGCAAGCACCTTGGTACAGTTTTAGTGGAAAAGAGCTTTTTTTTTGTAATCCAACTTTTATTTATTTATTTTTGTGAGGGCACTGGAAGGGGCACCAGACAGATGGCCTAGCTGTGGTTGAGGATAAGTATTGATGGCCGTCAGGCTTGGAGGTAAAAAAGCCCCCCCAAGTAAAACTGAAGTTTGGGAAATATGTGAATCTTAATTTTGGATTTTCTGTTTTGGTTGTTTCCTTGTTACCCTTATAATTTTAGTGATAAGATGATCACTCATGTGGAGTCTAATTATCAAATAACTGCTATATGATACAGCTTGTAGTTAAAATTTATATGACTAAGGCATATCTGTTACCTCTGTTATTGCTGAGAGCCATCTCTGTTAATTTATAAATGTATGCTTCTTAAAGACTTAAGCTAAATTTATAGTAAGAGAACGTTTCATGCCTGGAGGTGAAGGGGGCTGTTTGTTACAATATCAGAATATGGTAACTGTTAAGTGTATTTTCTGTGCATCTTATTTCTGACACTTTTGTCATGTCAAATGTCAAAGCATTTTAAATCTCATCTGTTTTATGATTGATATGTTTGAGTTGTGGCCATCAGAGCTCGTTTCAGTTGTAATAATTTGCTTTTAATGTTGTAGCAAAACAGATATTAAAAATGTTCAGATGTTTAGCTCATATTACACTTGGCTACAGTTATAAAGATCCATGTATAATATTGTTCTTTCCTTTGACTACCAAAAATCAACAATGCGTGGTAAAATATTGCCTCTTCTCTGTTAAAGACTTTTTATTGAATTAAAGTCCTGAATATTAACCTACCTAATTTTTCTGCTTGAAGGTCTTCAGGAGTGGAGAAGGAATGGGCATTCGTTTGGACAGTGCATCGGCATTCCAGGGTGCGGTCATTTCACCTCACTATGACTCTCTGTTGGTTAAGGTCATTGCTCATGGCAAGGACCACCAGACTGCTGCTACAAAGATGAATCGTGCGCTGGCAGAATTCCGAATCCGTGGTGTTAAGGTAGGAGACAGACAACAAGTACATGACATTTCCTTTTGTTATAATGGATTTGTATGAGAAGAATTAGAGAAAGTAGGGCAGCCTATGAGTTAACTTTCAGATGCCCTTTGATTCTTTACGTAATCTGGTGTAGATGTCCACATAAGTATGCAGTGCATAGTATTACTGAAGCAGTCATTTGTTGGTATTTTCTTATGAACAGGTTAGTATCAGGTTTTGCAACATTAGTTTCTCAAGATGTTTGTCTGTTGATACACATTGCTCTGGAAATTTTCTTTTA